>NC_064931.1:198280244-198423433 GCF_023897955.1 Schistocerca gregaria | reverse complement strand
ACACTAGATCGCGTGTTCCTGCTTGTGCTATGTCTAATATTTCCTCAATGTATGGATTGTGCCTGTTTAGTATAATTCTTGATATTACTTTATAGTATGTGCATAGGAGAGAGATCCCTCTGTAGTTCTGTGTCTGTATTTTGTCTTTCTTGTATATGGGACATACAACAGCAGATTCCCATTCCTGCTGCATTACTTCTTTTTCCATACCTCTGGTTAGCCGAACTCATTCAGGTATCTTCTCTCCCCCTTCTTTGATGAGCTCTGCTGATATCATGTCTATGCCAGGGGCCTTCCCATTTTTTAGTCTTTTTATTGCCTCCGTCACCTCACTCAGAGTTGGCTCTTCGACTAATGGTTGTACGTTCTGATTGTTTTTTGCCTTGTTTTCATAGTTGTAGGTATCTACCGGGTTGCTCAGCAGTTCTTGGAAGTATTTCCTGCAGTTCTCTAAATTTCCGTCATTCGTAGTGACCAGTTTTCCATTCTCGTCCTTCATTATCACAGACTTAGCATGACTCATTTATAGCAAATGATAATTTACTATTATTTCTCTTATGTAGGGGTTCTTCTCGATCAAGCTCTGAGAATACCTTGAAACGTAGATGCCAGAAGTCAGACTTCACTAACTATCCTTCCCCCCCCCCCCACCCCCCCCCCCTCCTCCACTATCGCTTGTAATGACGTGACTGTTCAGGATTGTCATGAAAATACAGCAAATTTAGAAATTTACCGGGAAGGTAACTGAGAACTTGAAACAGTAGCGGAACTAGTTATTGAAAGTGGACGTACTGCAAAGCGGGGAAGGGAAGGGGGGGGGGGGGGGGGGGGGAGCGGGGCGGGGCGGGGCGGCAGAGCAAGAGGAGGAAAGGTAAGGGCGGGGAAGGCAGGCAGGGTGAAAATGCTGATACAAACACTAGATCGCGTGTTTGGGGGAACCGTAATCTTATTGAGTGGTCCCGACACTACTATGTTCCCAAGAATCTAAGACTTCCGCAGATATTTAGGTCATGGTATTATTTGCATTATTGTTACAGTGGCAAACCAGTATGCTGCCAAACATAATAAAATGGCTGATGTGACTTCAACTGGAATGAAGTCATTTATTGCAACACTTTTACGTAGCGGTTGTACTGAAGTACCGAGACGGAATAAGCACTAGGAAACAAGATTCCCATAACGCTCTTGTTGGTAGGACTCTTTCCCATAATAGATCCATAGTCGTAATGCTTAACTCAGACTTATGTAACAGTGACAGTCTAAATAAGTCAGACAGGTACACAAAGGTAAGCCAATTATTTGATACGCATGTCACGATTCCAGGAGAAAACACCCCATGAAGAAAAACATAGCGTCGAAACAATGGTGCCTTACGTCCGTAAACTTGGATGCAAGCAGTTAATTTGGACTGGAACTAAAAGTACTGGATACATTGTATAGATGAAACCTTACCAAGGTTGGAGCACAACTCTTAACGGAGAACAAACGATTGAGCTTGGGAGCAGATGTCGTTCTTCAGTATGCTGTGTTACTGAATTTGGCGAAATACTCTTTATCACCTGACTTTTCGAAAAGTGCATCATTTCTCTTACTGAATTAAGTTTTGAATGAATCAAAGGTACAAGGACAGTTGGAGAAAACTTGATCCCAAAATATGAAGTCCTGTAAGGGAACAATTGATTTCAAAAGTATCGTTGAAACAAGTGTTTGGTCTGTTGTTAACTGCAATTAACTTGGAAACACCATAACTTTTACTGTCTCTCTCTCTCTCTCTCTCTCTCTCTCTCTCTCTCTCTCTCTCTCTCTCTCTCTCTCTCTCTCTCTGTCTGTGTGTGTGTGTGTGTGTGTGTGTGTGTGTGTGTGTGTGTGTGTGTGTGTGTGCGAAACAAGTAGCATAATTAAAATATGTGGTAAACTTGCTACTTTTGACTTTGATCCTACACATATAATGCCCTGTTAATCATATAATAAAGCTTTTTAAGCATGAAACTAGTTTTGACAGGTTATATGATGCATGTGTAACACATTTCTGTAAGAAATATATAAAACTTTACAGATAATTAATTCAGTGTTATCTGGATTAAATAAATTACTTTTCCCATGTAGTATGTGGAAAGGAGCTACTTCGATAAATTCAGAGTACGAAGTGGTTATTCAATAGAGGATGACACAACAAAACGATAGACACTAAATCTGCACACCATTACTTGGGATGAGGACTGTGGCAAAAAGAGGCAGGGGAATCTCAACAATGATAGGAGCACGCAATCATAGCACATACTTTGCTTGTCATAGTTGCTTCTCCCCCTTCTAAATGTTGGCTGACACTCATAGCACACTTGGATTTTAAACTGTTACTCGTTTAAATACATTCTTACCAACATAACTTACTCGGGTGACCAAGAATGGGAAAGGAATTGGCATTGACATAGCTGAAGAGTGTCTGCGTAGTCATATGTAGATATTTGGGGAAACGATGAGGGAACTTAAATCAGCGTAGTCGTATGAGGCACGAAGGGTACCTAGCGACTGAAGGAAAAAAAGCGCAGACCATTCCAGTTGTCTTGAAGGGTCGTAAGACATTCACATAATTATAGGCCTATATCTGTTGTAGAATTCTGGAACATGTTTTATGTCTTCTATGCTAAATAATTGACATTTTTGGAGAACGAAAATGCCCTCTGTACAAATGATCATAGATTCCCCAATAGTGATCCTGCAAAACTCAGCTCGCTCTGTTCTTCCACGAGTTCCATAGCGCTGTAGATAACGGCGCTCAGATTGCTGCTGTATTCCTTGATTCCAGGAAGCTATTTGATACGGTCCCGCACTGCCGTCTATTGAAAACACTTCCTGAGTATCGGGCCAGATTTACAACTGGATTAAAGACTTGCTAGCAGACAGAACTCAACACGTAGCTTTCAACGGAACGAAATCGACAGATAAAATTTCCGGTGTACCCCAAGGGCGGTTACAGTATATATAAATGAACTAGTAGAAAGCGTCGGATGCTCTTATAGATTTCGCAGATTAAAGGGTTGTCTAAATGAAAGTAGCTATGCCAGAAGACAGTATCGATTTGCTAAATGAACTAGAGGTTCGATAAATGGTGTAGGCTCTGGCAGTTGACCCAGAACGTAACTAAGTGTAGCATATTGCTCATACATAGGAAAAGAAATTTACTAGAGTAAAACTAAACTACTGATCAGAAGTTGGTGTAAACAGTAACCACCCTAAAATCTAAGAGTACCCGTCTGGCGATATCGTAAGTGGAATGACCACGTAAATAAATAGTAGGGAAAGACCGTACGAGACTGAGTCATAGGAAGAATATTAAGGAAATGTAATTCGTCCGCTAAAGAAGTGATTACATGGCTCTTACTCGACCGATTCTTGAGTATCGTTCGGCAATGTGGGATGATTGCCACGGGTGCCTTTCGTCACAGGATCGTTTGGTCGACGCGAGAATGTTAGAGGTGCTCAACAAACTCCAGTGGCAGAAGCTACAAGAGACGTTATGAATCATGGAAATGGTTTACTATTGAAGTTTCTGGAGAGTACATTCGGGAAGATTCGGACAACATACTATTTCATACCACGTACGTCTCGCGAGACGACCACAACGAAAAAATTCGAGAAATTAGAGTTAATACAGACATTTACTGAAAATCATTCTTTCCACTCGCCATTCGCGAATGGAACTCTCTCTCTCTCTCTCTCTCTCTCTCTCTCTCTCTCTTTCTCTCTTTCTCTCTCACGCACACAAATACACCTAGCGAAGTATTGATGTTGATGGAGAGGTAGGTTGGGATTCCAAGCACGCTGCTCCCCAGATGAAAATCAGGTGTATTAACCTTTTCTGACTCCCGATCGGCCAATAAGTGGGGAGGGGGGGGGGGGGTGTAGTAGACTTTTTCTGTTGAGGCAAAGTCGGCGAAGCTAACCGTATCACCTTTGTAGACGGTGCGATCCCTAACGCCGCGCAAAACTCACTGGAATGCGAAGTGGCAATCGGGTAATCCGGTTACCCCCCCTGATTCATATAACTGGGAATGCGAGACCATTCCTTTTCTCAGACTTATCCCTTTTGGATTTTACTTGTGAAGGCTCGTTAACGATGTTTGTTACTTTTAACTGGCACGCTGTGATCTCACAAATCTAATTTGCGCTACCGCCGCCAAGAGGGTGCCTGGAGTTCGGTAAAAAACATGGCAACTCTTATCACGAGTCGTTATATAAGACTTAAAATGGCGCTTCAGCAGATGCCGTCACGCTGTGTAAAAATGTTTTCAGATTTCGCCAGGTTATAAAATTCTCGCACCAACAACACATCTTGTAATGCTTGGTCTTTGGCATAATACGTTAATGTGAGAAATTATACAGAAAGAAAGTTCCATTGCCGAAATTTTGTAATACTGCAATCTAGTTACTATGTTGTTCTTACGAAATGCAATAGATGGTTCTTTTGCAGGCAATAAACGCCACTAGCATTAGTTTAGTTTGAGAATTAGTGAAAATGACCGGATGTGACACTTTTGCCGAACGTGGCATTCGGATAGGCGTTAAGTTGTTTGAAAGTACGAAACGTCGCATCAGTAGATTATCGCAGCGCGCCATTCGTGAAGTTTTCAGGTAATCGGTGAATTTGTGGGTAAGAACGTTCATTTCAGAATGTCAGAAGGTTCACGACAAAGATCGAAATCAGTGACCCACGAATGGATGGAAATAGCATTTCGCTAGAAATGCCAACAGCGCATGCAATTATGTAGGAAAATGGCATGTAGGTGCTTGCATTTACAAAGATAGTGCTCGTACCCTTTTTTAAATATTATATGAACTTCACATGATTCTCAGATCGTAATAATTCATGAACCTCGATATAAAATGTAGACTGCAGGTTGGTTCTCTTTGCGCATAACATACCACTAAACATGCTTTAACAAGTGCCCAGCATCAGCTAAAATAAGCCACAAAGTGCTTTTGTTACCTCTGAAAGTGATAATTCAGTAAACGAAGTGACACGTTGACTCGTCTGGCCAGGAAATTCGTACTGCAGGTTAATTCCGGGATACGTAGTAAGACTTCATGTTGTCTGTATTTCTGTTCATGTAGCGTGATTCAGCGTTTCAGTGTCTAGTGTAAGTACGCAGCTGCGTCGTGGTTTCACTACATTGCTCAGTAAAGGAACTTTCAATTTCAGGTTTATAGATGTTTGAAAAGTGCTACAGGAACCAGTTGGCCGTGAGATTACTGTAACTTACAGAAAACGTCTGTAGCCATATTTCAGCGAAAAATGGTCCTATATAAAGAGATTTTTTTTTTTATTTCTAGTCGGGTAATGGGCATTTTGTCACGAGTTAGAATAATTACATACAGCATGCCAGTCAAATAAGGACAGTGTGATCAATAGGCTTTTATTTTACAAGGGAAAGAGCAGCATTAATTCTATACGACAGGAGCCCTCGCGCTGAAATTTACATAAGACCCTTGATGTGATCTTAGTTACCTGAATGGTTTCAGCTGCTTTCCGATAATATTCTTAAACATTGCGATAACCTTGTTATTCTCCGTGTATATAGAAACCTAGATAAGACCCATGTGTATCGAATCCGAAAAAGCGTTCACCATGTTTCATGCGACACAGCTTAGCGGAAACGATCATATATTCAGATTTCGTCAGCTCAGTGAAGTGAGAATGTTGGCATCTTCGCAATATTTTGAATAGTAAGCGTGCGATTTCTGCAGTGTTGTCAGTGAACGGATGTGGGGAGACGGAGATAGTGCAAGATAAGATGTTATGATTTTGTTCGTAGCTGTAGTTCAGCAGCGGCAGTGTATTCTTTCAACACAGGTAAAATATCAGTCGTCACCTGCACAAAAATTATTTGGTTCACTTCACCGGTTTCATCAGTTCAAACTGTCATCTTCAGAGGTGAAATAGACTCATTGGTAAGAAGACGTCAAAACGAAAATCTTAAGATGTCATACCAAGAGTCGGCAAATACTCGTATTTAATAAAAGTATGTTAAAAACAAATGTCAAATAGTTAAGTTTGAGTACCACAACGTACCTTCGATACAGAAAATATAGTGTGACCCATATTAACTCTTTTACATTTGTTTTCACAAATCTCTTGGACTTCTCCAGTCCAACCTTTGTATATTCCTTTCTGATTTACTTATTTTACCTATGTATTTGTGCTGATTCTTCGTAGGACTCTTGTCAGTCTTACTTCGACGTCAACTTACCAATGATTTGAGCGTGTTTCATATCTGAAGATGACAGTTCAAACTTTTGAAACGGGTAAAGTAAAAAATAAATTTAAAAAAAATATTTTGGGGCAGCTGACGAATGAGTTTTCATCTTTGCTGAAAAAAGTTTTCTCACAGCAAATAATGTGTAAGATATTCTATTACACGTACCTAGATCATGCGCTTTCGGGAAAAAGCGGATCTCTAAGACATTATTACACTAAAACATTGGGGAAACTTGTAACAGCTAGAAAACGTCGAATGCGTAAAGATCCATTCCTGTTCTTGTGCGAATGTTGTCACCAGCCACTGCTCGTTTTATTCGTCCAATAGATCCAGAGCACCGTAGAACCGGGAACAGATAGTGATACCAGAAGTTCCAACACCATACGTTGAGAGTTGCACTATGGATGAAAAGGAATGGAAGGGCCTTTTAAAGAGATCAAGCACTTCCGAAGCTAGATTGCGGTGGTAACTGTTTCAATGTTGTCGCTCGTTGATTAATGCTGTAAATATCAGACTAAGAAAGCAAACGTCTGGCCTTCTATGCGCTCCCTCCCCCACCACACACACACACACACACACACACACACACACACACACACACACACACACACACACACACACACACAAAATTTTTTTCACTGACTGTTTCAATTCGAAAACTATTTTTCTGTATGAAATATGTCAAATTGCACTGATTGGTTGTCCATATTAAACTGTAAGATGTCAGAGCAAGACAGCATAGATATTCGCACGCCTTTTCAGAATTGCATTTTGTACGGAGGTGAATAATACGTTCCTAAAGTGCATTAATCTTGTTTTTTACTGAGACTTGACCAGAGTTTCTGGTCACTCTTTTGATCCAAGAAAGTAGCCGTGCTTGATTTCGGGGACGGAACGACTTGATTTAGCGTTCCGCCGACTGAGCACAATCACAAATCGGGCGAGACAGTGATAGGAAATCACCAGTACCTTTACAATAGTCACAGTCTCTGGATTCATCGTAGGCTAATTAGGTGACTTAGCGAAAACGTAAATTTGTGTGAATGGATGGAGTTTGGATCCACCTGACCTGCTCTCCTCCTCCTCCCTCCCCCTCCCCCTCCCCGAATGCATTAATGGTTTCATCAGGTCGCTCTATGATGACGTTCATTTAGCTGAATCCTGGACTCTTTCACCAAACGGTTTGAATATTTGATACCATGATGTAAAAAAAGTATAGGAAATCTCATACACGAACACACATTTATATAAACTCACAATTCGCTATTGGACTTTAACCCGTAATGATTCGGCTAACTCAGTAACTTGTCTAGCGAACGTGGCTAACGACTGACGTACACAGCATTTAATCAGTCTACGAATAATAATCTGCAGTGCAACAACTCAGTTTCGTAACAGGTGCTTGGTCATATCCCAAAAATAAGGGTGCCTAAAAAGCTGCTGGCAAATACACGCGCTGGGTGATACGACAGAGACTAGCGTGCCAATATTCACAAATAAGTTAACTGCTTTGTTTAGAATACATTTCATTATGATCCTTTGGAGGAAAAGTGGCCAGTGCGGCGATAATAAAGAGATAACGCGCAAGAAATTTTTAGTTTGTTTGCATGGATTGCCACACTTTTTTTTTTTTAAGACACTCTCGTAATGTTCCTAGCATATTGCGTAACTGATACTGTTGCGAAGAATTATGTTTGCACAGACAGTTCTCTTTCAACTTTTTTCGCTGCGTGCTGTAGAACTAATTCTGTACAAAATGAGAAGTGAATGTGTTTAACTCCTGTACGTAATAGGTACTAAAATTTTTACTGCACACTCCGGTAAATTGACTAGAAAAGTCTGCTGCGTTTCATACTTCCCAGTACAAACGTAATGTAATGTAAAATGTGGCTAATAAGTTTGGAGTTACTTTATTTACAGCTATTCCGGCAATGCATTACAGCTTTCATAACGTTTTAGTGGGACCTGTAATGTAGAGCTATTTCGAGGAGAAGAAAGTTCTTTGGACTTAAAAGGCAGCTCCATGAGACACCAGATGGAAACACGGGATGTCAGCGGCTGCGTGACCGTATTTGGCACTAAAGTGAAAGCGTTCTTGTGCAGCATCGTGTTGAAATGGGTTTAGTGACTCAGCCGCCTTAACCGAAAATGGAGACGCTATTCGCCATATAAGCCTCGTAGCATATGGCTGCTCAGACGTCTGACGACGACAGCTGATCAGAATTTATCTTACTTTTGGTGATTTATGATTCGCTGCAACTACACTTTGTTGTTCTATGTTGATGGAAACAAACGCCGTAAAAAAAACATTTTTTTCGCATACGTATTTATTTTCAGTGCTGTTGCTAACTGCTGTTAAATTTCGAAATGCATTAACATGTTTCAGCGTAGGCATCATATTTAGATGTGCACGGTTATTCCAGCAGCTTAAGTTAAATAACCACTCTTGTTTTGCTTGAGAAAGTGCTGTAATTTATTAGATATGTCAGAGTACTGCTCACTGTTAGATTTTATCTTTTATTGCTTTTTGTTTTTTGACACTAGGCTTCCTTTTTTGTAACACAAGGAGCATTGTTTATGGTAGGTTCAGAAGAAACGATTTTCTTTAGCAATTGTGATTATTTTTCACTATTACTTCACTTTGTCTTAATTGCGTTCACATTTGAGTTAATGGACACTGGTTTCGAACGGATATTCTTTTTCGAATATTTATCCGTGAGATAAAAAACTAAAATAGTATGATTAAATCAAGTTGCTGGTCTCTATGCTAACACAGTGTTGGAATTATACTCCAGTTTGCTTACATTCATGGCAACTAGTTTTTAATGAAGTAAATGAAAATTAATTAGTTATGGTACATTAAACTTAGTGTTTCAGATGCAAAAGAGCAAGGGTAAATTGAACTTGCGACATTTAAGTCTTGACTACTACAGTTTACCCGAATAGTTTGAAAATACTGTGGCTCTTAAGACTAGAGCGATAAAGCTCTCAGAATGTAAAATCTTGGCTAGCAAAGCCCCCCTCACCGGTTGAATCACAGGGACTGATCATCTGGGTGTTGAATGAGGAGATTACACTCCACACCAAATCAGTTATGGAATGCTATCAAGGTGATGAAATTGCTATCATCTAGTTTCAGGATCATTACTTGCGGATTATAAATAAAGACTTCTTTGTATACAAGAGAACAGACCCTGGTAGGATCTCAGTACAAATTTTATACTTTTACCAACTACTGAACGTTAGTTACTCCTGATGAAGAGATACTAGGTACACTTCAGACGCCATAGGTGTAAATATTAAAAACAGTTGTTCAGAATTTCGCATCCAGTTGCATTTTGAAAACCATCTAGACATGCCAAATGGCTAAGTGTTCACTGGCAGAGATCACCTATTCCTACTCCAACTTCTTCTGCACCTGCATCTTGACCACCGTACCATAACCACTTAATATGCGGGCAGGCGCTCAAAGTTGATTTCTGATTAAAGTCTGTGTACCATGTTTCAATAAAACAATTGTTAGACTGTGGAAACGCAGCTTCTCCGGCAGGCATTCGTGGATTAAATTTTCTCGGTTTTCTTGCAGTGACAGTGAGAACAGATGGCTTCGATTAATTGGTCCGTCATGATTAGGAGTGTGCAGTCATAATTCAACGCTTTTTGGCTGTTCTCGTCTTCCAGAGACGAGAAATGTAGTTAAACCATCTACCTATAACAAAGCTTTCAGTCTATTTTCTAGTCACCTTAGAAGGTGGGTGC
Organism: Schistocerca gregaria; assembly: GCF_023897955.1. NCBI lineage: Eukaryota > Metazoa > Arthropoda > Insecta > Orthoptera > Acrididae > Schistocerca > Schistocerca gregaria. The sequence continues at coordinate 198,413,417 of NC_064931.1, read as the reverse complement.
TACATGTTTCTCGGTGATCGTGAGATTTATTGCAATCATGGACTCGTTTGCTTCACAAACAACTGGTTTGAATCGTACTTCAAAGAATGCAAATTATTGTGCTGAATAATTAAAACAATGGTTAAAGGTAGGAGAATTTTAGTGAGTGGGCAGAGATGGTGGAATCCCACAAGATTCAATTTTGGATCCACGCGTGGGGTATTTTTTTTCTCCATATATGTGAATGGCCTTCCGGTTAACATGCATCGGGTAGAATTGGTACTTCATGCGTAAGCTTCTAGTGTTACAGCAATTCCCATTAACGAGAAAAGAACGGCAGAGATTAATATTTTAAAAATATTTAAGTTGTTCTCCGGATTTTGTAAAAACACTTTCGGCACGACAAATAGCTATACCAGCAGTCGATGTAGCACATGGTACAGGATTCTGCAAACAAGATACATTGCGACAAATTTTTTGATGTACACATTGACAAGTTGAACTAGAAGTGGCAGGCCGTGGTGGCCGTGCGGTTCTAGGCGCTGCAGTCCGGAGCCGCGGGACTGCTAAGGTCGCAGGTTCGAATTCTGCCTCGCGCATGGATGTGTGTGTGATGTCGTTAGGTTAATTAGGTTTAAGTAGTTCTACGTTCTAGGGGACTGATGACCTCAGATGTTAAGTCCCACAGTGCTCAGAGCCATTTGAACCATTTTTGAACTAGAAGAAACATACTACTGAACAGCTCAAACAATTAACTTATTGTGCTCTTCATATAATTGCTAGTCCTGGAAACAAACGCATGAATCTCCTGACACTTAATAATGCTCTATAGAATAGTGTTGTAACTCATTTAAAAAGAAAATATTGATGGCACTAAATCGAGCAGAATGTGTATTCACGCGCGGTCGTCTTCTAGATACCTCTTCAAGGAGTTGTGTGTTAGCTGCAACATCACACTACATAAAATCGCTAATGAAATTACTCATAAATAATCCACGACTGTCTGAGAAGAGGACTGGTGACAATACCTACAACACTAGAAGGAAAAATGACTAGTTACTCATTATTGACGCTATCAGTGGTTCACAAAGGAGTGTCCATTAACAAAACCTTTTGCTTATTTGCCCAATACTGTGAAATGCTTACCGAGCGAGGTGGCGCAGTGGTTAGCAAACTGGACTCTCATTCGAGAGGACGACGGTTCAAACCCTTCTCCGGCCATCCTGATTTAAGTTTTCTGTGATTTCCGTAAATCGTTTCAAGCAAATGCCGGGATGGTTCCTTTGAAAGGGCACTGTTGATTTCCTTCCCTAATCCGAGCTTGCGCTCCGTCTCTAAAGTCGTCGTAGTCGACGGGACGTTAAACACTAATCTCCTCCGCCTCCTGTAAAATGCTAGACAGATAGTGAAGAAAAGTTTAAAATACATACTAAAATCACTTCTGGACAACTTCTTTTAAATAGGTGAGTTTTTATTTTAAAACCGGTAACGTGTTAGAAACTAAAGTTAAGCGTAGTTGGATAAGTAAGACTGAAATATATCCATTACTGCCAGTTATTTCAGTATGCCAGTCATGAACCTCGAATTGGCCAGCATGTAGCCATTCACTGAAACTAATCGTGTATACATAACCTGTAAACTGATAAGTTTCGCGTAATTAAAAAAAAAGCGGTCAAATGGTCTGTGAAACATCTAGCTTTGAGAATATGGCAACAGTTACCTTCGTCTGTCCATGTTTGTAGTGAGAGAAAGCTGTTCAGAATATGGACTCCACATAAACTATAGTGTGATCGACGGCAGTAGTGAAGACACTGGACTAACGTTTGAGAAAACTGGAGTTAAAAATCCACATTGTCACCCACATTTACGTTTCCTGAGGTTTTTCCAAGTAGACGGAGGCAAATGCCGGGATAGTTTGTTTGAATAAGGACAGTAATGATTTCCTCCATCTTTCATCCCTCAGAACTTGCCTGTAATAATCTCGTTGACGACGTGGCGTTAAACACTAATTTCGTTTCCTTCCTTACAGTGTTGGGTAAGTATGCGGTTGCCAGGGTCAGCCTCAAAAGAAAGCATAGAAATACGTTAAGTGTGATTGGAGTTTCATTCCACGGATCGGTATGTTGGTATTGACATCGAGGAAGCTCTTGAGACCGGAATGTTCAACGACTACTTTAACCGGGATACGGCAGCTTTCTATCCCCTCCTGCTGCACGGAAGCAGGCGCCCGTTCGAGAGGCTAGAGAAATGAGTTGGTTCCTTTCCAAAGGAATAAGTGGCGCTACTAGCATCTCCCCATTGTAGACATCGGCGTCATGTCATGTCATGTCACGTGCAGCATTCATATTCCTTGACAATGAGAACTGCCTCAGTTTGAAAGACATTCGGGTCGAGCGGTATTTTAATCCCTTCGGACCATTGCGTAGTTCCGTAAAGCCCCAGAGGTGAAAGCCATGGTGAAGACCTTAAAACTTTCGATTTCCTTAAGCTTCTTTATCCTATTAAAGAATTGTGCTCGCTCTTTAACTAGTCATCGGGGAACATTAAACCCAAATCTTTTCTTCTGCTGTTTCAAATTCGTTGACTTAAATAGTTCACGTGCCGACATATTTTTACGTAGAAATACTATAATAGCATCAGTTAAAATACCGTGGTCTTTACGGTGAAGGCAGACGTCGTCGGAAGATTAGTTCTTTCTGCAACCTGAGACGCGGCAATAAAGCCAGCAGGATTTTTTGTTCAACCTCTGTTACGCCTGAGGAAAAACGTTCCCAGCTATATGCATTATCGTAGTCACTAAGCTTTTTATCAGTAAGTATTCACTTTGCGCCGTCGTTCGCCTTATCTTTCCGCCAGACTCATAACGGTCAGGGCTTTATCAGCTCCCGTGTGTGACGGGTGGGCAGGAACTCCGGGTTATCAGAATGGCAACCGATAACCTGTCCTAACAGGAAGAGACGAATTGTGAGCCTTGGAAACTGTGATAGATGGCGAACAGTGCAAATTTGTATCACGTGTAAAAGAGCCGTTTCCGCATCTTGATGTTCTTCTTTGTTTCGAAGAAATGTACACAGCTTTGATTTAGTACCTATGAAACTCTAAAATTCGTTGTGGATTTTTCTTGGGTGTTGCATTGTTATTAAAGAGACATGTATTAGAAATTAATTACAACTTACCTTTATTTCTTGCAAGTAATAGTTTTGGCACTTTGTTTCTTTTGATTTTCATTGAGAAAATTAAGATAACGGAAGCAAACGCGGAGAGCCATCCTCCGCAAGTATCAGTCCGACGAATGTGAATGTAACTAAAATGTAATTAGTTAGTGCAATCATGGCAGTGACTTCTCGTATTCCTTTCACTTAAATGTAGAAATTGAGCTAATAGTGTCGTCTCTGATAAAATTTACTCCTTACAATTGATAACAACTTTGTTAGATTATAGTACCTGCTTTTTTTGCCTTTCACACTTACCTTCTTTCAGCTAATATTCTCTTAACATACGTTCTATTTTTTTCACTGCCTTTCCTCATGGTGTAGTAACGCGAACTTTTTTTGCCTGGTAAATGCTCCTGCGATCATAACTTTCCTACAGTATCTAGCTATAGGGTGATGTGAAGAATTGTAACTTCCGTCGCATTGGTTTTGGTAGCAGCCGATGCTTTAACAAGAATTTCGGTGTAAATTTTGGCTTTTGTTGTTTAAGATAGTAAGCATCACGAGCGAAGTACTTCGTTTTAGGTATACTTAAATACAGATTTCTTTGTTGCTGTAAATAGAACCTCTGCACGTGCCAAAGGCTGTGGCTGCATATCCCTCGCTCTCCTTGGAAATGGCATTTTCGCATAGTTTGAGAATGCCTACTCTTGAGTGAGTTATTGGGATAATGAGTTCCTTGTACGTCTTTCCTTCTACTGATCATGACTGAATTTCGTTATAATCTTTGTGTATTGAAATAAGAGTATTTACAGAATGGTATTCCCCCTTGTTGGGGGTCTGAAATTGTAATGGACCCACTGATCCATTGCAAGGCGCTGACTTGTAGGTTACAGGAAAGTTCTTGGCGAATGTCTACGCCATTACGTTCGCTCATTTTGAAGTTCCTCGAATTCATTAAATTAAACGAAGTGCGAAACTTGTTCAACATACGTTTTACACTTCCATATTCATAAAGGTATGACTTAGAAGGTCCACTCGTAGTGAAGCTAATTACATAAAATCTAATTGTTCGGTGTTTGGCGCTTGCGGTCGAAGTATATTTTTGAGGTTCGTGGCTTCTTTAGCCACTGGTAATACTCTGTTAACTGAAGAGTCGCGTTGTGATTCGTATCCAAAGTTTTACAGTTGATCGCATAGTAACTGGCTTCGTAAGCTACTCCTTTTGCACTTACAACGGTAAATGCGGAAGAACACTGACGCAGTTGTATACTGCGTGCAGTAGAGGAACAATTCAGAGACCTTGATTGTATCAGCACGTCAGTGCAACCTGTCACAAAGCAGCATCTGCGAGGCATCGGTTTGTCGACGATAACACTCGAGAAATGGACTGGCATGAGCGGAGTCTTGACCTGAATACGATAGAACACCTTCGGGACGCGTTAGTACGTGTATTTCGTTCCAAATCCTGGTGTCCAACATCACAGCAGTCTCAGGTTTTCGATCTAGAGGAAGAATTAGCTGTCATTCCTTCAGACATTGAGTCCACATTGAAAGTGCCCGCAGCAGAGTTCAGGCTAACATAAAAGTGAAGTCTAGACACATGCCGAATTGTTGCCCGCTATCTATTTCTGGTTCACTTTGATCGGATAGTGTATAAGCGGAGCAGAGGCGAATGAGGAACCATTCTAGTGTCTACACAGGCCGCAAAAGGAGAAATCTACAGACATAAGTGACTTTGACAGAAGATAGATTGTTACGTCTCACACCTGGGAACGAGTATCTTGGAAACTGCAATGCAAAGCTCGTCGGCTGTATGCATGTTCCTATTCGTGAAAATCTGTCGAATATGGCTGAAGTAAGATGAAACTAAGGCGACAAAGCGTTGGACGTCCATACTGGTAGATATGCACTGTGGGTTCTGGGAGCCCTCATATTCGAAGTCGGCTCCACTATTCTCCCCCTGGGAAGCACGGGCAGTTGATACAGGTCACCCAGGGGAACCCCTCCCTTTCTCATAAAGTGATATTCAGACGCCCCCATCCTGCTCTTTTTACAATTACAGCTCTTGAGTAGATGGCGTCATTCTTGAGCTGTGCACCATAGGGAGAGGATCACAGTGTGGCTGTTTGTTAATAAGAAAATAATTGTATTGTAAATACATTAAGCTACATCACTGAAGTCCTAGGGTGTGGGCATTTGTTAAAAAGAAAATTGGATTTAATATTATGCTAATCTTGTCATTTGAGCCGCCAACAGAGACAACACTCACACAAGTATGTGCATACTTTTCCTTCAAAATGTTTCATACATTTTACGTGTTTTCCACATATTTCACAAGTTAACCATTTCTATGTACTATTCCATAGTCTATATGTACATGTACAAGAATGTGTGTTCTCATTGCAGACGATTACAACAAATTATTTAACAACAAAGACAGAATATTAGTCACACCAACGTCACTAGTGTATCTGTTCGAATTCAGTGTGTGTGTGTGTGTGTGTGTGTGTGTGTGTGTGTGTGTGTGTGTGTGTGTGTGTGTGAGGGGGTAATATTTAAACAAATCCTGCAAAAGTATTAGTTTGTGACGGTGCTAAGACTAATAAGATTATGGAAAACAAATCCCAGTAGTAGTTGACCTTACACACCGCTATAACCAGTTACTGCATTCCCATATACTAAGAAAATACGTGGAATGTTTTTTTGCAATTCGTTACTTAACAGGAAATGCCCACTTGGTAAGTACAGAGGCTGTATTGTGCAGCATTATTAATAGCCATCGCCATAATGTTAAAAATATTGCATAAACAATCCAAACACACTGTGCTAAAACAAAACTAATATCACATACTACCTGTCTGTACTCGTGCGTCTCCTGCCATCACCCTGCAGTCTTCGCAAAGTTCCGTAGCCTGGTGGTGTGTGGAGGACCCCCAGGAAGGAAGTGCTGGCTGTTATTGCGAGTGATCCCATTTTTCTAATAATCAGTACGTGTCTGTACTTGGGGCATACACAAGCCATTTAGCTGGTAAAGTTACACGTGTATGTTTGCCTTCGAGTAGCTGTGACAAACTTCCTAAGCATCAGTGAGTCCCATCCTGTATATCGCTCGCTGTAACGGTCAAATTCCTCACACCATCTTGGAAGCCACACATGCATTTTCCAGATACTAATTGCGCCACTTCTTAAAAATGGTGCCCACTAAGTATTACCCACGCCTCAGATAATTGGCTTCTCTGTGGCCTCTATGGGTAGGTGCATGCGTATGCGAATGCGATTGCCTGCAACACTGTAGTGTACAAGTGGTTGCGAAAGTAGAGGTCTGCTCGGTACTTAATGAAGGTTTCATTACATGTCTTTCTAAACATGAAGAATAATTCCAGTAATAACATGCTACCAACGGTAGCAGTTATCTTTACAGAAACTTTATTAATTTGGTTGTAGTGAAAAGCATTCAGACACTTTAGTGATGACAGACTCGGTAAGTAGTATCATGTTGATCGTCTGACCACTGCCGGCCGGTGTGGCCGTGCGGTTCTAGGCGCTTCAGTCTGGCACAGCGTGACCGCTACGGTCGCAGGTTCGAATGCTGCCTCGGGCATGGATGTATGTGATGTCCTTAGGTTAGTTAGGTTTAATTAGTTCTAAGTTCTAGGCGACTGATGACCTCAGAAGTTGAGTCGCATAGTGCTCAGAGCCATTTGTCTGACCACTGTGATGGGATCATTGAACACCCGTTTTGTTTATGTATGTAGTGGTAAACTAAGATCACTGTTTCAAAAGACAGGTCTACACTCTTTCCAATGAAGAATAATAATAATAATAATAATAATAATAATAATAATAATAATAATAATAATAATAATAATAATAATAATAATAATAATAATAATAATAATAAATGTCAACCTGTGCATTTGTAAGAGTTCTCACCACAAGTCAGAGCAGTAAATCTTTCGTTGCTTCTGTAAATACTGTAACATTCTTTACTCACTTACATGACTTCCCCAAAATAAATAATAAAATATAGTCTCTACCAGTAAGTATTACGTGAAATCAGATTAGACAAATTTTGTTTCACGAAAACGCTATTAAGAACTGACATTCCTAGTGAAGATAAATTTCACCCACGGTAAGATAAATTAGGACATGTTCAGATCCATATAGATAGTCATTCCTTTCTTCCCTCACCGTATTTTTGAGTTGCACGAGGTGCCATACTGCGGTTTGCGGAGTATTTTAAAAATATATAAATTAACTAAATTTACCCAGTGCTCCCAGGTGGAATAAAAAAGTGAGAAGACTACCTGCCACAGCACAAAATTTTAAACAAGTTAACCATGTAGTTTTAGTGTGGCGTATCAATACAGCTCGTAAATAACGGGGGGGGGGGGGGGGGGGGGGGGAGAGAAACAGGAAAAGACAAGTTTTCACCAATGTCCTGCCAACGACACGCACACGCAATTCTGAGCATTGGTCGAAGTTATGTTAGTAGCAGTGGACATCTGATGTTTTTGTGTAGTTCATATATTAGTCATGGATCACATATGCTACTAGTATTGCAGTGTTCATTCGTTTAAATATGAGAATTGTAATTAGGTGTCAGATACCACCTGGGAGTGCTGTCTGGCTGAAAAAGTGATAGTTTGAAAGTGGGACTGTTGCTAGCTTGGTTCATATTGATCCAAAGAGAAAGTGGAGTTCTTGGCACTTACTGCATAACTGCTCACATTTCCTGACAGGTTAGGGCTGGTTTGCTGTTATTACCGTGAGCCGGGTGGTCCTCCCAGAGGACACAAGTGATTTTTCTGCCAGCAACAAAAATGGTCACATTGAAGATGATTACACATACGGTGGTAAAATAATGCAAATTCCTTGGCCATTGCTGGGTTTTAGCGTAACTGGTTAGCATAGCGTTCAGTCACTCTGACGGTCCCTGCACATTGGCGTTCAAAATGTCCTACCCCACAGGTGCCCCAATTTTAATTGGTGGTGGTTTGGAGATACTATTCACCCCTGTATGCACATATTTTGTAACACCGTGCTAATTCTTATACATGTAATGTATCTTTGGTTAACAGTTACTGAAATAGATAAAACTCAGAATTTTCTCTGAAATCACAAATCTACAGAGATTTTGCTGTGATGTCACACACATACACTAGTTGTGTAGGTGTGAATTAGCAAGGGTTTATTGTAGTAGTCTATTCCTTCAAATACTAAGTCATTGTTGTTAAATTATTTATTGCGATAATATGCAATGGGAGCATATATATTCTTGTACGTTTACATATAGACAATGGAAAATGTCGAATAATACGAAAAGATAGTTGAATTGTGGAAAAATACGAAAAAATGTAAAAATGTGTGGAATAATTTGTAATATTGTAGAAAATATGGGAAAAGTGATGGTACTTACATATCTGCCTGATTGTGGTCTCTGCTGGTGCCTCAAAGTACGAAATTCACATAGTACTTGAGTGACGTGACGTAACGTGACGTAATTACAGTAAAATTATTTAGTTATTCATGAAGAGCCACATCCTGATACTATCCATAAGGTGCACAGATCAAGAATTAAGCCACCCACTCAAGTCCTCCAGTGACAAAAGCACAAAGGGAATGGTGGACTTTGAATCTTAATGGTACACGTGGACGGGAAGGGGAGAGGAGAGGGTAAGAGGGGTTTCTCTGGGTGACCTTCATAAATTACCAGTGGTTCCACTGGGGGAGGGGAGTATGGAGTGACCGTCAATAAAACTAGCGCAAGTGTGTAACCTGTCACCCAGAGTCCTTATCAGTGATCTGCACACCGTTCGTCCCTTCGCGCTCGATGTCTTTTTCCCGACAGCGATGGCACCCTCCAGCGGCTGACTGTCGCGAGGCCAGAATCTGGCTACAGTGATTTGAGGAACGTGATAGTGAACACAAGTTGCTGTTATTGACCATCAAATTCGCCTGATTCGGTCCCAGCAGATAACGTCTCGAATACTTCTGGGCGTCAGCTCTGTGTCCATATGCTACCGGCCCGGAATTGCTTCACCTGTGCGTAGACGCTTTTGCCACATAGCCCAGGAAGCCTCAAAGTTACTTGTTGAGTCGAATCCGTGCCACGTAGAATAGCTGCTGTGTTGCATTCCAAAGGTGCAACAGCACGCTATAAAGCAAGTGGTCTTAATGTTTTGCCTCATTAGTATATGAAAGATATTGTTTTATTAAAGTAGAAAACTCGTAGGATATGCTTACTTCTTTCGTAGATCTGTACGGGTTAGTCTTATCTCTGTCTAATAATTAACATTCATAAGGGGCACTAAAATGTAAAGGAGACAGATGCAAAGGAAGTAAGTAAACTACTAATTATTTAAAAAGTAATCGGTCACTGTTAATACATTTATTTCACTGAGTCAAGATGGCCAGTGCCTTAACGGAAAAAGGTTTATGGTTGCCTACGGAACTGTGGTTGTATCCAGGCGTGCACTCTTCGTCCGAAGCAAATTTACGACCACAAATGTCTTTCTTCAGGGCTCAAAAAATATGGGAATCGCATGAGGAGAAATTAGGACTGCATGAACGCGATGTATGACGGCTTCCCACCGAAACTCTCGTAGCGTAGTCAAAACAGCCTCGGCAATATTTAAGCCTGCCCAAATCCTCCATACAACCCCGATCTCTCACCATGCTATTTCCATATATTTTGGAGCCCTGAAGACAAAACATTCTTGGCCGCAGATAAGCTTTGGACAAAGTTACGCGCTTGGGTATAATCATGGTTCCGTATGCAACCGCAAAACATTTTTCCATGAAATCATTGACCGACGTATCTTAAATGAAATAAACAAACTTACGTTGTGGCATTTACTATTGAAATAAACAATTTACTTTTTGCATCCTTTTTTTATCGTTTGACTTCCCTTTATACTTTATACGTGTTTACTAGTTCTAAGGATACTGATTTATGTAGCTTTACAGGCAATGGAATGTGAAAAGCCTTATAGTACGCAGTTAAAGTTGTTAGTCTGCTTAGATGCTTCCCATTTTCAACGAAATGAACACACTGTTAGTAAATTCTGAATATTCTATATAATCGTAAATAGCATAGGTGACGGTGTAGTGTCTGTCCAGAGACTGCGCATTGCAGTTGGGGTCGCTCTATAAAATTGCAACTCCGATTCAAGTGAATATGAGGTACGCTTGCAGGCTTCCGGTGTAAAGTGTAAGTTAAGACATACGTGAGGCGACGTTTCCATCTGTTATGTCGGTGTCCGATCCGTACTCGGCAAGGGTGCGTTGGCAACGATGCGAAAGTGTGAATTATTGACATGCTGGAAGTTGTCGTGAAGCTTTGTCGAAGCTGTCAAGAAACGTAGTGTGTATCTGTAATGTTTGCTACATATGCGGTATTGTTAGTCGTGGATAAGTACGGAGAGACTCAGCATAGTTGAAACCAAAAAATTCCGAACGAAGCACAAGTTTCTTTCGACAAGAGTAAGTTCTTTTAAGATTGCCGTGCTGCCATTCGTCAGAGGTGATTTAGTAAACTGACGAAATTCGTAAATTGGGATCATCGGATGTAAACAGAGTTCCTTCTGCAGAAGTACTTTACCAATCGCGATATGTCGCTTAGTCTGACTGTCGCGTTTATAAAGTACGTGTGTTAACCGCGACGGTCAAGTTCCAAACGTAAGAACACAGGATCTTAAAACAGTAATTTGTCAGTCGCCGATACTGTCTGTATGCTTACTTTCGCCAACATTTCTTTTTACGTTCTATATTGACAAAGTTGCTAAACCGTAAGTTAGTGTGCAGTGTCGCTAATCTGGCGCCTACATGTTTACACAACGCCTTGTTTAGAATTTTCTTCTAGATATCGGGTCACTTTATACGTTTGTATCAGAAGCACATGGCTGAGAAAGCCCTTGACGAGGGAGGGGAAAGATGATGTAACATGCCTCCGATGTTAATCGAATTATAGCCAGGAAATTGGATTTTGTATCCAACAGGGTAAGCTTAGGCAAAGTTAAGAGGCACTGAAATGCGTCGGTAAGATGAAGTCGCACACCAAAACCGGATGGGCACTGATAAATGTCAATGATTAGTATTCATTAACTTACTGGAGACCCAGCCCATTTATTAAAATTATTATGCTGTTGGTGCACGTGGTACTAGGGAAAGCTTCTGCACTTGACAGGCGAAAAGTGTTCAGATTTCAGAACAATTTAGAAGTGAATCACTACTTCAAAACTCAGTTGTTTCATAGAACATTCTCGGAACTTAACGTTGGCTATTAGAAACAATCTGTCTGCATCACTCTACCTTAATCTCTTAGTTTGCTCTAAGCACCCCTCCCGTCGGTTAGAGGAAAAAAAAAAGTTTACTCGTTACGCTACTGGCAGAGCTGACACCAAACTGACACAGCAGCATGATATTAACTTGCTGGAGAGCCGGCTTTCCAAGCATTGTATGTGACTCGACTGTACTAAATTCTGTTCAGAGGTTATTGAGCGTACTTCGAATATGGAGCTCTTGATCATTCCTGTGCATTTGGCGTTGTGTTGTTCAAATACGATCTCTAATTTCTGTCTAAACTTTTCAGATTTCTGAAATGGAAAAATCACTCTTCCGGAACAGTATTTATGCCATTAAAAGCTATGAAACTTACTAGAACTTCAGAGTGCTGGTTGAATAACCTAATGGACTGAATATTCCGTCTGTTACGTGGTCGGAGGAAGCCATTAGAGTAGATGCCGGCTGTAATTGTGCGATCTCATTCGTATGCACAGCGGACCGTGTCACCGTTGTGCTGGGCCAGAGTGCTCACATTGTTCCGTGATTGACCTTCATTATTGATGACATTCAGAGACTCGCCGAATGGAGGTATTCACCAGTGACTAATGCTTTTAATATTGTCTTTCAATGCCCTACATTTAAATTCCGCAAGCTATCTTATGGTGTGTGGCGGAGGGTATTTAGTGTATTACTATTACCACTCCCCATTTTCAAAGTTGCGTTCACCAATTGTGTGCGGGAAGAATTTCTGCCTCAGTCTTCGTATGGACTAGATTTTTTTCTTAATTTTCCCTCGTGGTAATTGCGAGAGATTACATGACATAAAGAAACAAATTCCACATTATTATATCAGGCCAAGTAATTTTCATTGAATACTGCGCTGCATTTAAAAGTGACACAGATACTTGATGCAATTTTTTAGCCTAGTGATAAAGTGTCTGTAAACAACGGTCGGAATGAAACTTCCTGGCAGATTAAAACTGTGCCCGGCCGAGACTCGAACTCGGGACCTTTGCCTTTCGCGGGCAAGTGCACTACCATCTGAGCTACTGAAGCACGACTCACGCCCGGTCTCACAGCTTTACTTCTGCCAGTATCTTGTCTCCTACCTTCCAAACTTTACGTGACTCGTGCTTCGGTAGCTCAGATGGTAGAGCACTTGCCCGCGAAAGGCAAAGGTCCCGAGTTCGAGTCTCGGTCGGGCACACAGTTTTAATCTGCCAGGAAGTTTCATATCAGCGCACACTCCGCTGCAGAGTGAAAATCTCATTATGGGAACGGTCGGAATGTTTAAACAATCGTTAAATTCCTCGATGATAGAAATTAGTTCCTTGATAACGGAGCTACTAGAGAACTGCTGTGTGAACGTCCTCATCGTCGGAAAGTCTGCGATTGCTGCGAACAGAGTCCTCGATTGCCTGGACATAAGTTTGTGGTCGAAGTCTATGACTTCACTTCCCGACCAACGTCACCCACGTCTCGGCGGCCTCGGTCAAATTGTTATCACCAATTCACTACAGCTAGACACGGCATTGCTTATGATCCATGTACCCTCTAGAATTTCACTGTTATGATGTATGCAATTTACACGTTCTGCCAATAAGAATCCAGTTCATTCGCCTGCTGTGATGCAGCTGTTACCGTACCGCAGCAGATGTGTCCACAGGGAATCTAGAACATGCATCATCTTCGTACAATGCGTCTCTCTCGTTGCGCAGTGGTCTTTGCATGGGACACCAAATCTAACTTCTGAAATACCATCGTGTATGTGGGAACAAGTGATTTGTAGCTTGTTACTTCTGTGAATGTGCGCTCTCGATTTAGCATTACACATCTACAGATGTGCGTAATAACCAACGCCTCTCTTGAAGAGGGTATCATGGGGCTGATGAGCAATCTCCGCGATTCGCTTTCATGGTTTAATTGAATTTCTTACTAAGTTATCGCTGGTAGTGAAATCTAACATCAATGGATCATTCCGCCTATTCATGCACAATACCCTAAATTTCGAAGGTAAACTGTCAATCCCTGTACCAAGCGTCGATTCCCTGCAGATCTTGTTTCGCTGGTTTTTTGACGTTGCATCCTTAGTTTATTCGAGGGGCGTTTACTCAGTAATGCAACACTTTTTCTTTGGAAAGCATATTAAATTTGTCCAGGATTCCAGTATACCATATTATTCACCACTCCCTTGGCTATAAAAACCCTATTTTTCGACATAATCTCTGTTCAATGCGACGTCCTTCCGCCACATTACTGGGCTGGCCTGTAATGCTCTCATGGTACCACTCTACGGGTCGACGTCGGAGCCAGCGTATTTCTACAGTACCATCAGGGACGTCCAGTTGAGCAGCGAAGAGTTTGTGATTCCCCTATCACCTCGAATGAGTGCCCGCGCGTTCCAGCAATGCAGGAGCCACAGCTATGTGCGGTTGCGGGCCGGCACGCGGAAGATAGGACAGGCTCGCGTGACCTTGCGATGATGACAGACGCCTAGCACGACGACTTATCGTGCTTATGTTCACTGCCGTCTCTTTGACATACTGCAAGCGCTTATGAATATCTGCGATGCTCTGGTTTTCCGGCAAAAGAAACTGTGGCAGCCCGGTGCTGAAATGAAATGTTGTGTGACTAGGGCCTCCCGTCGAGCAGACCGTTCGCCTGGTGCAAGCCTTTCGATTAGACGCCACTTCGGCGCGTCGATGGGGATGAAATGATGAGTAGGACAACAAAACACCCAGTCCCTGAGCGGAGAAAATCTCCGACCCAGCCGGGAATCGAACCCGGGCCCTTAGGATTGACAATCTGTCGCGCCGACCACTCAGCTACCGGGAGCGGACAGCCATGTGCTTGGAACGTACCTCAGTTACTACCGCCATTTTGAAGCCTGTCGGGCTGAAGTAAGCAAAATCGACGATGTGTCTCAACAAATCCCGCAGTGTTTAAACGGAAACTGGCAGAGGAAAAATTGTCGCATTACTTACTTAACCCTCCTCGTACATCTGCAAACAGTCCCTAAGAACCTCAGACGCTGTAAGTCACTGACTAACGATCCTGTAAAACACTCCCCTGGGTAAGTCCAACGATAATTTCACAAATGAAGAGTCGCCGTCCGTTACGTACGATGTATTAAGTTCCATCTGGTAGGAAGTCCGAAGTCCAGCTACAAAGCTGATCAAATATTTCATAATATCCAGCTGTAGCAGCAACATACCGTTTCCCATATCTACTTGTCCAACTTCTGGGTTGAAATTTGTTTCCTCCGCTTGTATTAAAGTCTATTAAGAATTAAATATTAGCGATGTTCTACAGAGCACAAGGGCCAATACAAGCTAATATGAAAGTTAAACTTGTCTTGTTGACAAGGAGACATAACACCCATCGGACTACTGTATTTTTTTATATACTGCTCGTAAGAATTGGGGGATCGTGGCTGTGGGAATCTGCCATACTCCACTGAGCAATAATTGAGGACTGGATGTGTTACTAAACTATACCTTTGCCAAAAAGTAACAAGAAAACACCATTGCATCCTAGATAGGTTACATAAAAAGAACTGAAATGTCAGACAGGTGCTGAAAACAGAGGAAAAAACCATTCATACCTCCCTCCTGGGTGCTTTTCAGTGGACTTTGAGAGCATCCAACAACGTGTATCCTCTCCGCGAGCGTCACACCTATGTGGCATGCTTTCGATAAGTAGGTGAAAGTCCCCTGTGGTATTCGTTCCCATTCTTCAGTAACACCCCATGAGAGTTCAAGTGCCTGTGTTGGAAGAGGACGACCATGCGTACGCATGTCTTATACATTCGTACATGATTCGGTTTAGGTCTGGACTGAACACCGGCCATTCCATTACTTCAATGTCAAGGCTTCGCAAGACAGCCTTGCTAACGCCCACCACGTAGGCCCTGTCTTAGAAGGAATTCAGGGCCACCACAGCATGCAGAATCCACTTTATGGTCCAACATCCGTTCAATGAACTGACTAGCGGTAAGGCGACCATGGATAAAAAGATCTGTATGGCTTCCCCGCAATATAACAGAACCTTGGAAACCTGCCTGTCGAATTCCTGGACATCATTTGGTAGGTACCGCTCACTACGGGTCTCCGCACACGAACATGGCCATCACCTTGCGTCAGCGGATATTTGGAGTGGTCTGTGAATAAGTTCAGCCAATGCCGAATCCACCAGTCACATGGGAACGGCTGAATTGAATGCGAGTTGCAATATATAAGCGTTTCAAGCAGGGACCTCGAACACAACGTCTGGGTCGTTCGATTCTTCCTGTTAACCTGTTCATTAGTCTGATTAGACACAGCGGCTCCAGCGGCCGTTCAGAGTCTTATGTTAACTTTCATTGTTAGTCGGTACTTGCACGATGCCGCAACTCAGAGATGACAAGATATTCGTCTTCACCTGGTGTTGTAATGCATCGATGGCCTTATCCAACTTGTCTTGTGTGCTGATTTGTCTCCGTGTAGCCTGTCCACAACCTATGGATGAAACATGGAGAGGCATTGGCTTCCGCAACAACAGAACCGAGAGTCCGGCCTTTTTGGCTCAACCCAACCTCCCTTGGTACCTGCACGAAATTAAGATGTCACATTGCATCTGCTTGGTTCAATAAAACGTCCACAAATGCCATCTGTGTACCTCACTGGTAAAGACTAAGACACCGGTAGTCACTTCCTTGTGAGGGGTCATCTGACACTGTAATGTATAACACAGCCATCAGATTTTGAATGATTTTAAATTTTGCCTACATTGGAAGAGAATCTCAAGGCATGCAGTAAGACCACATGTAACGCCTGTATCAGAATAGGTTCAACATAGCGGACGTTGATACACGGGTTCTCATAACTCTTTCGAACATCAGCAGATGGAATTGAGGTTTGTGTTTCATATGCCTTTGTACATAGCATAACAAGTTTTATAGTAGGACCTCCATTGCGTTGTTCAGTTGAAGCAAGTGAAGGTCGGTATTATCGAATAATTTGCGCAGGTCACTTCACGAAGTCTCTAAATGTGATGTGCGACGAGCTACGAGTAACTTTCACCAATCGTCACAGGAGAGTGCTCCAACATATACACTACGTGAGCAAAAGTATCCAGACATCTGGCTGAAAATAACTTAAGTTCGTGGGGCCCTCCATCGGTAATGCTAGAATTCAATATGGTTTTCGCCCACCCTTAGCCTTGATGACGGCTTCCACTCTCACAGGCGTACATTCAATCACGTGCTGGAAGGTTCCTTGGTAATGGCAGCCCGTTCTTCACTGATGGTTCAAATGGCTCTAAGCCCTATGGGACTTAACATCTGAGGTCATTAGTCCCCTAGAACTTAGAACTACTTAAACCTAACTAACCTAAGGACATCACACACATCCATGCCCGAAGCAAGATTCCGAACGTGCGACCATAGCGGTACTTCATCGTGTTGAAAGATGCAATCGCCAACCCCGAATTGCTCTTAAACAGTGAGAAGCCAGAAGCTGCTTAAAACTTCAATGGAGACCTGTGCTGTGATGTGCAAGCCCCCTCCATAGAAAATACGACCACACCATAACACCACCGCCTCCGAATTCTACTGTTGGCACTACACACGCTGGCTGATGACGTTCACCCGGTATCCGCCATATCCACACCCTGCTATCGAATCGCCACATTGTGTACCGTGATGCGTCACTCCACACGACGTTTTTTCACTGTTAAATCGTCCAATGTTTACGCTCCTTACACCAAACGAGGCGTCGTTTCACATTCACCGGCCTGATGTGTGTCTGATGAGCAGCCGCTCGACAATCAAATCCAAATTTTCTCACCTCCCGCCACACTGTCACAGTACTTGCAGTGGATCCTGATGCAGTTTGGAATTTTTGTGTGGTGGTCTGGATAGATGTCTGCCTATTACACACTACGACCCTCTCCAACTGTCGGCGGTTTCTGTCAGTCAACAGAAGAGGTCGGCCTGTACGCTTTTGTGCTGCATGTGTCCCTTCACGTTTCCATTTCACTATCGCATCGGAAACAGTGGACGTAGGGATGTTTAAAAGTGTCGAAATCTCGCTTACAAACGTAAGACACAAGTGACACCCTGTCACCTGACCACGTTCGAAGTGAGTTCCGTGAGTTCGAAAACGACATGAGGCTTGCTAACAGGTCACCCTTTGGGCTCATTGTGAAGGTACGCTGAAGAGACGAAGAAACTGCTACACGTGCCTAATATCGTGTAGGGCCCCTGCGAGCGCGCAGAAGTGCCGCAACACGACGTGGCATGAACTCTACTAATGGCTGAAATGGTAATGTTCATCGTTCATCTCTGTGGCGTTTGGTGGTCAGCGGAAGCGTTTAAACTCAAGAGTGTTCCTAGAGCCCTCAAATAATTCTGGACGTGTGGGGTGTTGCATTGTTCTGCTGGAATTGGACAAGTTCGTCGAAATGCACAATGGACATGAATGGACGCATGTGATCACAGGATGCTTACATGTTACCGGTTAGTCCTATCTAGATGTATTAGAGGGGGTCACATATCGCTCCAACTGCACCCTCCCCCCCCCCCCCCCCTCCCCACCGCCACCATTACAGAGCCGCCACCAACCTGAAGTCTCCTGCGAACAAGCAGGGTCCATGGATTCAAGAGGTTGCTCCATACGTGTACACGTCCATCCGCTCGAAAAATCTGAAACGAGACTCGTCCGTCCAGGCAACAGGTTCAAAGTCACAAAGCGTCCAATGTAGGTGTTCAGGCGCCCCGGCGAGGCGTAAAGGTTTGTGTCGTGCACTCGTCAAGGTTACACGAGTGGGCCTTCGGCTCGGAAAGCCCATATTGGTGATGTTTCGTAGAATGGTTTCGCACGCTGGTATTCGTTGGCGGCGCACCATTGAAATTTGCAGCAGTTCGCGGAAGGGTTGGTTTGACTTCAGTCACGTTGAACGGTTCCCTACAGTCGTCACTAGTCCCGTTCTTGCAGGATCTTTTTCCGCCCGCAGCAACATCCGAGATTTGAAATGTTAGCCGATTCCTGATATTCACTGTACACTCCTGAAATGGTCGTACCGGAAAATCCCCACTTCATAGTTACCTCTGAGACGCTGTGTCCCATCGCTCGTGCGCAGACATAAATCACGTTCAAACTTGCTTAAATCTTCACAACCTGCCATTGTAGTAGCAGTAACCGATCTAACAAGTGCGCCAGACACTTGTCTTAAGCACGCGTTGCCGGTCGCAGCGACGTGTTCTGCCTGTTTACGTATCTCTGTATTTGAATACGCGTGCCTATACCAGTTTTTTTTCCGCTTCAGTTATTTTCGTGTGGAGGATGCTTACATCGGTTGAAATGGGACGCCTGTCACTTTGCTGTCGTCTCGGCAGTAAAAGATACAGGAACCTACTCTCAAATAACTTGCAGTTTTTTCGCCCCCCCTTCAGATAGCCGACGCTTCCGATGTGTGCCAGAAAAATATAAGAGCCACTCAGCGGACGGGAGGGGGCTAATGCCCACTCTTTTTCAGAGGCCACAAGAAATATCTGGGACGCCATCGAACAAGACCAATCGCCGTGAATTGTTGGCGGCGGGTGAGAGGTCATTGAGTACGGTTGCAATTCCACCCCCCCCCCCCCCCCCCCAAACGTTCTCGTCGTCCCAAGGAATCTTTGCCAAGTTATGTTGCTGCCGCCATCATGTGATGTCTCTGGGTGTCTCTGAATGTGTGTGTCTCTGTGAGCCGTAACTCGTGCCAGAGTTAAAGACGTGTTGGGTTAAGTAACGCAACATCTGAAAGAAGCTGTTAAGTTTCTGGCGAGGTAGGGCGTGGCACTGGCGCTAGTATTACTATGTCCGTGACGGAAAAAATTCATTTCCGGTTGCGCAAGCGCAGGAAGTTGTGGTAGGGTAGTGATGCACATGTCTAGACTCTCTCCAATTCAGTTGCTTCAGAAATAGTCACTATTCTTAGTAGGAACTTGGAAATGTCACGAAGTCCGGTCCCTGTTAGCTCACTAAGTAAAGCTGAATCCCCTGGAAGTGTAGTTATCTGCTTTGATGAAGCAAAAGCACTTAAATTCTACAAGCAGTAATAGTGTAATTACAGAAAAGGTTATTAAGCAACGAAAATCACCGCAGATGCCAGAACGTTCATTTCATCCAAGAAAGCAAGACTTCGTGTTAACGGTAATAATAGTGTTTGTTTCTTTAGGTTCTGAAGCACTGAATGGTGACAAATGTATTTGATGAAAATCCCGAAACGTTACAAAGACAGTTGCGTTACTTGTTCGGCGAAAATGAAGGCTGGGAATCCCGTGTCGAGAAACAGCTGTAGTGAAGCACGGGTACTTCCTCGGCTCTGCCATCGAAGCATATCCATATGCACAGGTCTGTTTCATTTGTATGTGAATGTTGTTCTGTTGGGTATGCGGCTTAGCTGTAAAGTAACGGAGTATAACACAGTGTGTTTCCCCTACCTAAAACCTCTGTGGAACTCCATTTATTCACTAGGATGTGCTCGGAATAATGTCATCGAATCGTGCTTTAAAGAAATTAGAACACAAAAATCTATGTCTAAGCCCCGTAACTGTTAAACATTGTTGGTTGCATCAACACGCTATACCTGTGTCACTACAAAGCCGACATGTTTATAACAACGTAATTGGTACAGTGAAGAACCATACGAAAGGTAGCTGGTGCTTCACTGTGTTCATTGAACAACTCGTAATTTATGTATTAACTGTATTGATCTCGAGTATTCTCCAACAACATAAACGTTTCGCTCATTTTGGCATTTAATGTAGATATTGATAGTTACATTAATGGTTGCATCGACAAACGAAAGTTTAGAGACGTGTGTGTGTGTTTTAATACCGATAAAGAGATGTGGAGTATTTAACAAATACTGAGATAAGAGGTCAAAGATACGAGCTGGTGAGAGTTCAGTGAAATATGAAAGTCAGTATGATGCTACAGAACGTAAGAGTGACGTGAAGTTCCGTGGACGACAGCCGTGACTGTTTAATTCTGCTGACTGCCTAGACGTATGTAAAGTTGACCTTCGCGCGGCACGCAGTATGACTGTTCCCTGTCGCAGTCTTGCGCCCACAGTCCAGGTGTGTCTTTCCCGGAGCTGGTTTAGCGGGACATCCTTACTTCATCTCTTGCGGTTAGGTCTTTTCCCCTCATGCTCATTTTCATTTCTGCTGTCCAACTGTCGCCAGTGACGTTCAGGGAAAAGGCAGAGGGAAGTTCAAATAATATTCATTCATTAACACTGCCGGATTAGTTTAGTGACACCCTATTAGATGTAATGGCTTGACTAGTTCAAATCGTATAGCGCACCTATTGACACTTCGTCTGACAGGGGCTGACTATGTTCAAATGTATGTGAAATCTTATGGGACTTAACTGCTAAGGTCATCAGTCCCTAAGCTTACACACTACTTAAACTAAATCATCCTAAACACACGCACACGCACGCCTGGGGAGGACTCTAACCTCCGCCGGGACCAGCCGCACAGCCCGTGACTGCAGCGCCCTAGACCGCTCGGCTAATCCTGTGCGGCGGCTATGAATGTGGCCACTGAAGCGAGACGCTTAATTTGACAAAAAATGTTACCCTCTTAGACATCCATCGTATACTTGTTGCGGTATTATGATAAAAATGCTTAATTTTTGTTACTGGTGCAATTTGTATGACTGGTGTTAATGAAGCTGTTAGACAGAGCGACCTTCTGTCATTATAGCTACATTGATTGAAAAAACCGAACTGTGCGGCCTATGTCCAGGCGTGTCAGGTATGTAATCATCGACACAAGTATTACCTCAAAACATAAAGCAAACTTTGCCAGTGTCGCTCAGAAATAATTGTAGATTTCAAAGAAAGCTATCTGCACTGACGTTCTTGACTAGTTACGAAAGCAGTCTCATGCTAGTAAGCAGGGTCCACGGATTCACGAGGGTGCTCCATACGCGTCCGCGTCCATCCGCTCGATACAATTTGAAACGACTCGTCCGACCAAGCAACAGGTTTAAAGTCACCAAGCGTCCAATACGACGTAAGTCAATCATCTATCGAAGTGTCATGGGTTTGACAATTTTCCATAAGGCAAATTGTACTTGGCATTGTATCTTGATCACCCGCCATAACGACGTAAGTTCAAACTGCATTACCCTGGATACAAATGGTCCCTTGCAGAGGATCGAAATGTGTTCGTAATCGTGGCCCATTAACACCACGTTAAATGCTGATGCTTAGTTTGTTACTCTTACTCTACATAGTCATTCCTTTAGATACAAAAATGGTGTTACGTAATGACTTTCATTCACAGATCCTCTTCACAATTCAGAAGAGAGCTGTCCTGCTAGTAGCATCTTAACTGGTGGGCCATCTTGGAATTGTGCTAGTAAACGCTTCTCATATGATGGCCTGTGGAATAGTGTCAAGGACTTCAGTCGTACGGCGATAGACAACGTACGCTGATATCGAGTTACTGCAAATGCCTCGCTGCGTGCAAGAAGGTTGTTTGCAGATAAAAGTAATTTTCAAATGTCGGATATTTGTTAGATTACAGATTAATTTTCTGTTCTGTACATTATCTGCACCGTTCGTACCGAAATGTGGAATGGGAGTTTACAGGTTATGTACACACGATTAGTTTGTGTCTATGGCTACACGTTCGCCATGAAGTTACCGCGCTGTATACTAATCTGTAATGAAAATGAGCGCATTAGCCTTAAACACTATTAAAGTTTCTAGTGGAAAAATGCTTAAAGAGGAAACAACTCCCCCAAGGGGCCCCACAGATCTCTCTATCTATCTGTGTGTGTGTGTGTGTGTGTGTGTGTGTGTGTGTGTGTGTGTGTGTGTGTTGCGCACGAGTCCCTGAGCTATTGCATCCTTTATTCTTTCCCGGGCTGATGTACCTTCCCATTCCTACTCCTTCCCTGTCCTTATGCTTTTCACTTTGCCCCTTCCTTTCCCTCTATTGGTATTCTTATTTATGAGCCCAGCCATCCTCCCGATCTTGCAGTTTTGGTTTATTTTTTCTTTCTTTTTTTTCAGTCTCCAAATATGAAATCTATAGTGTGAACCAGATAGGGAAGACCTCCCTCCCTAGCGTATTTGGCATGGGTTCCTTCCCCCCTCCCCCCCCCCCTTGCCACTCCTTCTCCTCCATTCCCACTTACCCTCCCTCCCTCCCTCCCTCCCAAAGCCCTTTAGCCTCCTTGCTAGGTCACCAGTTCGGTAGGGCGTAGCCCCGAATCCTCTCGCGTTCAGAAAAATGGTACCGAATCCTGGCAAGCCCGCAAGGGTCTGAAAAACGGAGGGAACGAATCCCCCCGTTTGAAGCAGGTAGCGGTTCTAAACGTTATGAATACTCAAAGCAGCCAAAGCAAAGCATATTAAGTCACAGTAGAAGACGTAAAAAATTTTCGCGCGTATTGTATGATTAAAAGTTTTATCTTATTGGGATAAAGTCCAGCCAGCACAGCGCCAGCGACTAAGTCCCGCTCAAGGTCACGCGCAAAGCGTGCATAAGTGAATTTATTTTTTTGTTTAAAACATGGGCGGAGTAGGGGAAGGAGATAAGGAACAGAGAACATTATATTATTTTCTATAATAGAACATACAATATGTCAGTTCGGGAGGATTAGGTCTTGTTACCTGCTTACCTACCTGGTTTCGGGAGGATTCGGGGCTGCGCCCGCTCGGTAACCAGTCTGTTCGATGGGGCTGTTATGTACCCATACGGCAGAGCCGCCTGACACCACAGGAATCCCCCTTATAGACCTGCGCTTTGTACACGCCATGCAAGCCTAGGGGTGGTCACCCATCTTTTTCGGGCACTGAAACTCCCGGCAGCGGAAGTCCTGCTAGGCAGCCGTTGTTGTGGCTGGATGGCGGCGACGAGGCGAGCCGCCGCGCGGGGTAGCTTCGCCCCCTCCTCATCCCGAATCACACACAGTTTTTGTGGATGTCATCCCATGGTCATTGGTCATGACCATAAACCTGGTGACATTCCCTCCTCTCAGCTTCTTTGTCTATCCTGGACTCGAGCCGCATGATTATCCAGTGGAGTTACTACGGATATTACCGTCACCTACCGGAAATTCAACAACTCGTTTCCTCTTACTCTGCATTCAGTCTTCTTCTTCAAGAAGCGCCCTTGCATGATAACTCATCAACGTTTCATGGTTATTGGGCATTTTGTCGGAACTGTGGCGGCCCCAGGATAGCATCTGGAGGGGTCTGCACATTGGTTTGGACATATTTCATTAGTGACTGGATCCCCTTTCATACCAACCCGGAAGCAATAGCGGTACGAGTGCAAACAACCCCAGCAATAACCATTTGCAGTATGTACCTCCCTCCCCAGTAGGCCATTTCTTCATGTTGACCTGCCTGCCTTAATACAGCAGCTCCCACCCCCGCACCTCCTACTCGAGGACAGTGTGCATCTCTCTGTGTGGTACCACTTAGGCTGGTAGGGGGTCTTCTAGTAGACCAACTTCTTATCGACTTCGATATGTCTCCTTAATGACTGTTCTCCTACCCACTTCCGCGACACCCACGTCGTCTTTCATGCCGTTGATCTGACGATCTCCTCCCCTGCTTCCTTATGTTGGTCACCTCATGTCTATTTACGTGACAGTCACCACTTTCCGATGATTCTATAGTTCCCCTGCCGCCGCCAGACTGACGGTCCCCCACATTGGGCATTCCACATAGCCAACTGGCCTTTGTATACGTCTCCTGTGCACTTACACATGCTAGACGTCTTTGTCATCTTCATGCCTTTGGTACTGCTATCCCCGTAGCCACAGGTCCCCTCGTCGTCGGCCCGTACCATGGTGGACCATGTACACAAATCAATCCACGACTGCCAACTGGCGCTGCAGCGATTTAAACAAAGCCCTTCAGAGACCAATCGCGTTGCTTAAAAGTGTCGGTGCTAACCCTTCCTACCGTATTAAGCAGAACAAATGGTTCAAAGGGCTCTGAGTACTATAGGACTTAACATCTGAGGTCATCAGCCCCCAGACTTAGAACTACTTAAACCTAACTAACCTAAGGACATCACGCACATCCATGCCCGAGGCAGGATTCGAACCTGCGACCGTAGCAGCAGCGTAAGCAGAACAAAAGGAATGCTGGGAGCGCTGTGTTTCATCCCTGAGGATGTATGCCTCTTCACCGCAGTTTTGGTCCTTGCAGAACACATCACATCACAAAACACTTCACAAGAGCATCGGCGTCCTCTTCCTATACTGCTACCTTTCTTTGGCAGAAATGGAGAGGTGAACAAACCTTCCTCTGTCCCCCCACGAAGCCGAACCATGTAATGAACCTTTCGCTAAGGGGTTTCTTGCAGCCTCTTGCCTCTTCATATGACAGCTCCAGGCCCAGATTCCATCTACAACCAGATGATCGAACACTTTGATGTTACCCAGAGACATCTCCTCTGAATCCTCGACTGCATTTGGTTCGCAGGTGCCTTCCCCTCACAGTGCCGAGATATCAAAGTTACCCCATCCTTAAGCCCGGGAAGAACTCAACATCTCTCGACAGCTACCGCCCGATTAGCCTGACGAACGTACTTCGTAAACTGATAGAGATGATAGTTAGCTTCAGATTCTGTTTGGTGCTTTAATCTCGGGGCCTCTTGTCCCCATATCAATGTGGCTTCTGGGAAGGACTATCTAAAAAACTGATGTTTCCAGTCTGAGTAAATAATCAGACAGGCTTTTACTTAAGGGCGGCACCTTGTTGAGGTCTTATTTGACCTACATAAGGCATAGGACACAGCTTGGCGCCATCACATTTTAGGTGCCCTTCATGGCTGGAGCTTTTATTGCCCCTTCCAATTTTTTCCACGAGTTTTTATCCCAGCTGTTATGGGTTCGCATTGGCACTTCACTCAGCAGCCCTCGGGCCCAGAACAATATTATCCCAAACGGTTCTGTATTGAGTCTCAGCCGGCCGGAGTGGCAGAGTGGTTCTAGGCGCTACAGTCTGGAACCGCGCGACCGCTACGGTCGCAGGTTCGAATCACGTCTCGGGCATGGATGTGTGTGATGTCCTTAGGTTGGTTAGGTTTAAGTAGTTCTAAATTCTAGGGGACTGATGGCCTCAGAAGTCCCGTAGTGCTCAGAGCTATTTGAACTTCAGTTTGGTGCTCTTCCTTATGCTTCCTTTCAGGGGTAGTCCACTGTCTTATGCTGTCTACTCATAGGTCATACTAGGCTCGCACATTATTTTCTATTCTGTAATGAGCCACCCTACAGTATGGCTGTGGAGCCAGACTGACAGTATACCATACATTGGTGGAATGTCCCCTTCTTTTGGCCCTTCACACTAAGCATAGAATTAAAGACTCCTTGTCTTTAATATCAGCAGAGAGTTAACGGGTGGTTGAACTGATCCTCAGTTTCCTACATGTCACTTTTATTTACAGTTACAAGGATTTGCTTCGCTCCTGGAGCAGGGGCAATGTCTTTGTGGTTGCGGTCTCTGCACAGGGGAGTGGTCATAGGCCCCAGACCTACGAAACACAAAGACCACTCTTTTCTCCCTCAGTTTTTCAGTTTTTAATTATGGTTCACCCTTTTGTCTTCTACTGTGTAAGTTTTAACTTCTTCGCTTTATAGTTTGACCCCTTTGACTGGATCCATCCACCCTTAGTCAACCCTTTATCTTGTGCAAGTAACTTTGTATTGAGGGACTGACATCTCGCCGTGTAGTCCCATTACCCGCCTAAATAAATAGGAGTAAACGCTCTGTCTCTTACATAACACATTGTACTAGTTCCTAAGTAAAAAAATTATGTGTAATACTAATGCCCCATAACAAAACTATTTAACAGATGTAAAATTTTCTTTGCTACAGATCAGAAGTTGATATTTTGCTTTTGATAAATAATACCGGCACATGGCAGTGCTTTTGATTCACGAATGACTGTTTGGCACGTGAAATGCTAGCCAAAGAAATAATTCTAGAGCCTATTCAACTGTAAAGTCATTGAAATTTCATTGTGACGTGAATCATTCCCTGTGCTAACAAATGCAGGATGTCTCAGAAACGTTGCGACAGAGAGAGGTTGTACAGGGTAGGTACCTGTATGTGGAAAAGTCATCTATCGAAACTACAGAGAATGGAAGTCATAAGTGCCAGCGCCTGCCATTAGGCTACCCCTTCAGCAGCAAACATGACTTAGATGCTGACGGATCGTAAGCGGAACGTATGTGTTTTTCAGTGGTCGCCACTGATTGTAACGATCATCAGTGGACAAGATGGAGCTAGCTACTTTGTAGACAGCTCTTGACTCCGGTGAATGATTTTCCATTGCCTCGGTTTTTGACTGTATCGGGCACTGGTTTTCCAGCTGCAGTTTATTTTTCTCCTGTGTAAAGAAATGCATTGGAGATTTTAGAGGGTTCTATAAGAGAAACAAACTGCAGATGGAAACTCGTGCCCGAAACCGTCGACAACGGAGCATTGCGTTGATTGAAGACAAGGTCTGTCTATGCAGCAGCTAACTCAGTCTTCTCCATTATCGATCTTAGCAATCAGTCGCGATCACTGAATAACAACATTGCGAGACGTTCCGCCCACGGTCTGTCAGCTTAAAAGTTAAAGTTTGCTGCCGAAGGGTTAGCCTAGCGGCAGGTGTCGGCAGGTGACGTTTCCGGGCGCGGGTTCCTATCCTCGATTTGTTCCTAAGGACACCCTCCACAACTTCTCGAAGTTCGTCGCAGCAAGAGCGGACTTCGGCTCCCTGTCACATCATCCTTCGTTAATTGTTCCTGCTTTTCCGGTATGTTGCGTAGGTGGCTGTTGTGATGAAGCCGCTACTGACTCCTTTCCACCCTAATGCGAGCTAGTGCTGTCTGACTGCGTCGCTAATGAACCTTTCTCCTCCTCTAATTTTGTTAACTCTCAACCCATTGACTGTATTTATGTGCATTTTGTAGGTAGCCAGACTTTGCTGGTTAAAGATCATTTCGCAGCAATAGCTATTTTGCTACGTGCTGCATAACTGAATTGATTCTGTTGGTCCTTGATCGTCGTCGATCATTTGTGGTTTTCATGACAGATTATACCAACAAACTTGTGGTTACATCAAACAACACGCGTTCTACTTAAAATGTCGAAACCTTGTTGTAGAAAACAAAATATTAAAATTTGCAAGATACGGCGACTGTTATAAATGTTTGCCTTCGTCGTTGGGAATCTGTCTCCTCGCTTCCCCGGCAACATCATGTGAACCCAAGTCAAAGCGCGTGCGCGCGCGCGCGCGCGCGCACGCACACACACACACACACACACACACACACACACACACACACACACACACACACACACCTTCCAGGAACACATCGGACACCCAGATCCAAATAATATTGTCGTAACGCTAGTATCTCACGTTTTGATAGATTCTCAAAGTATTTTTCTTCCGTTTAGCGACTGAGATTGCAGATGGCGGAATACAAAAGCAACTACAGTCGCTTACTAATGGAAAGGCATCAGGACAAGAGGAAATACCTGTATGATTCTGCAAAGATTGTGCTAAACAACTGGCTCTCCTTCTGGCAGCAGATTATAGTAGTTCACAAGAACAATGAATGGTTCCTAACAAATGGAAAAAACGCAGGTCATTCCCATTTTTCAAGCACGCTCGTAGGACAGATGTACTAGTTGCAGGCCTAGCTCGTTGACGTCAATCTGTTACATAATTATGGAGCTTACTTTGTGCTAAAGAATAATGACGTTTTCGGAGAAAGAAAAACTTCTCTGTAAATATTCCGTAGACAGAGGACCCTGTTCCTCCATGTGATCCATAGCACTGTACACAACAGCGCTCAGATTGATGCCGTGTTTCTTGACTCTAGGAAGGCATTTGACACCATTCCACACTGCTGGTTAGCGAAAAAATACGAGCTTATCGAATGCTAACCAGATTTTCGACTGGATTCAAGACGTCCTTGCAGACAGAAATCAAGACGACGCTCTTAACCGAATAAAATTGACATAGGTAAAGGTAATTCCCGGAGTACCCCCAGGAAGTGTGATAAGAGCATTACTGTTTCACATAATGAATATAAATGAGAGTAGAAAGCGTCGGAAGCACTTACACTGATCGCAGATAATGCGGTTATCTGTAAGAAATTAGCAACGCCAGAAGATAGTAACGATTTGCAGAATAGGCTGCAAAAAAATGAATGGTGCAGGCTCTGACAGCTGAATCTGAACGTAAATAAATGTAACGTATTTCGCATACATCGGCAAAGAAATCCACTGGTGTACAATTACATATTGATGACAAATTGCTGGAAACAGTAACCAATGTGACATATCGAAGTGTGTGTATCCGGAGCGACTATAAGTGGAATGACCACACTGAACAGATAGTAGGAAAAGCAGATGGAAGACTGAGATTCATAACAAGAAGCTTAAAAGCTTAAAATAATGTAACCCGTCCACGAAAGAAATGACTTACAAGGCTCTTGTTCGACAAAGTCTTGAGTATTTTTCCTCAATCTGGTACTCTTTCCAGGTAGGACTGATACAGTAGATAGAAAATATCCAATGAAGAGCAGCGCGTTTCATCCAGTGATCGTTTAGTCTGCGCGAGAGCCTTACCTAAATGCTCAACAGACTCCATTGGCTGCCGTTACCAGAGTGGGCGTTGTGAATCACGGAGATGTTCGCTATTGAAATTCCGAGACACTACTTTCTGGGAAGAAACGGACAGCATAATACTTCCTCCCATACCTCACGTAATGACCACAACGAGAAAACTGGAGAAATTAGAGCTAACACAGAGGCTTGCCGACAATCATTGTTCCCACCCGCCATTCGCTAGTGGAACAGGGATTGGGGATCAGTTATACTTGAAGTACTCTTCACCACACACAGTCAAGTGACTTACTGAATATTGAGGTAGTAGATACAAATGTAGACCTATTGATACGAAACGGTTTGTTCCTATTGTCTCGCAAGAGTCGCCTGTTACTCGTCAGGTATTGCTCATTTAACTTTTATTTGATAGTGTACTGTATAACTGCTTTGTAGTACTTCAAACGGGGACGACGACGACGACGAGGAGGAAGAAGAAATCAGTCTTGTTCCTCGTGGCTGAAATAGTAAGCAAGCCTGAAAAGTTAGCCACAGCGGGTATTGTAACATAGTTAGCTAAAGCAACGACCGAAAAACAGCGTGTGGAATAGATCCATCATCTTGAAATAGCCGTGTACAGGTTGTCGTGTGTGATCGTCTGTTTGACCAGCTAACTAAAACTGACGTTGATACTTGAATTACCATAGATTCGCATTCACGTTTTTCGGAGAAATTTTAGCACCTGAGGGTGTAAACTACTTTGCGTTTTCTCGGTAGCTGTACGTTCCTTGTCATCGGTAGTAATGTACAACGTGGCTCGTCAGATAAGGCAATCTTTCACAGATATCTAAAGGTTTTCTTGTGCTCAAACTAATGCTTTTTCGCTGTACAGTTGTTTTCGATAATGCAAAGTCGGTGAAAGATGCGCCTTCGGCGTTGTCACTTGTGCTGTGGTAATTTATGTTTCCACGTAGTTCTTATCCAACAGAACATTTATAAACTTCTTTCCCATCTCGCACTACGTTGTAGAATAAAACTTTTCACTGTAGAAACATCTAGTGTTCTCTGCCCCTAGAGGCAGCGACGTTTTGACAACTCTTTTTGAGGCGATGACGTGTTTTCATTATTATTCTAGATTATAATACTCGGCGTCTTCCGCCTGCTGTCTTCCCCGAATTCCGAACGCCGCTTAACACACCGAATACCAAGGGAGTTTATGAAAGTTTCAAGAACTAAATGTGCACATCTGCGCACGAGGGGCTGATAGTGTTACACTTTGCAGTAGACAAAAACGTCTTGGTAACTAGGCTGTGAAGACCAATGGCTCATCTGTACCAGCTTCTCTGTGGTATGAAGTTTTCATTCAGTGGCTGATCCTAGTCTTTAGGTAACACGTGGAATGTGATGTAACTGAAATGTAAAGACGCTGTTAACTTATAATCTCGGACGTATCTGAGTTTACACTGGTTGCTGAGACAACAGGAGTGCGACCTTGGTAACTTCATCCGACAGATGAGTGCTAAGAAGCTGGAGGCGTGAAGCGCTGAAACTGCACCGCCTCGCAGGTGAAAATGACCCCGTCACGTTGTGTTGCGGGTGTAAGGTGTCGTCTGCTTCTTGTCTCGTACTAAACAAACGTCGCGAGAACTCAGCCAAGTGACGCGCTGCTGACACTGGATTCTTCTTACGGATGTAGCAGCTACCGTTTCTGTACCTAGTTCTAAGCTCGTTTCTCGCGCTTCGAAAATGCTAGCACGTCTCCACCCTCGATAAGGCGCGTTCCTGATGCCAATCGATGATGTGGACACGGTATTGCGCCGACTACATAAATTACGCAGACTTTTTCCACGTTCGAAGTAGTCTGATTTTTCGTCTTAGGGTAAAGGGCAGAAACACAGTAGTTGTATTGTAATGGGGGAAATGTTGCGTATGCGACGACGTTTAACTATCAGCACGTCCTCGATATCGTCAGTTTCTCCGTATGGGATAAATCATTGCTAGTTTCATAACTAAGGTTCGTAATTTGCGAAATTGCATTACATAGTGCGCATTTTCTTTATAGGCTGGGCTGTATGTTGAAGCGTAAATTACTCACTTCCTAAGCTCCGAAATATCACTGGTGAGAAAGCTCTCATTGTTAGTATCTCGCACTGAATTACCTTATTTTTTAAATAAGGTCGGATGTGAAGTCTTCGCGTCTCTTCTCGAGAAGTGCACCTAGTGAATGCTGATTTCTCTAAACCGAGTACGTAGTTAATTGTGATACGAAATTTGTTACTTGGCGAACAGTGCGTTTGCGCTGATGGGTAAACGTAAATGCACTTTCCTCTAGAATGGTCACCTATCACCACTGTTTTCGTAGTGCAATACAAATTTTAACAAGCCATCTACTTTGTCTCTACAAATTTCAGGTGAAACCTTCAGTAATAGTGAAAGTGTTCAACAACTGTCAGATTATATGAATCTCTGTGCTCCTGTTAAAAGTGCATTTCCTTTTGTAATTTCATAGAGCTTTCTAAGTGTAGTTGGATGAGTAGGACTAAGAAAATATGTTAGCGTTAATGCTATTCGTGTATGCATACTGTTAAATATCTCGTTCCACATCATTTCAAGAAAAGAAACGTTCAAATGATCTATGGAACGCGTAACTAACGAACCAACCTTTGTTTCCGAAACGCGAAACAATAGTACTGCCTAAGGAGGTAAGGTATTACTTTCAGGTTCTGTATTACTTGTGTGGTAAAATACCTGAATGTTACGTGATATAAAATAGTTATAATCCGGCGGAATATCCTACATGAGATGGCGAAGACGTTGGTTGTCAAAAAGATATACAACTAAGTTGCTCGCAATATCCAGGAACTCATGTGGAAGTGTCTAAAAAAGGGGACCATCAGACCTATTAATCACGGATCTTGATGAATGTGTTGTAGACGAATCTGCCCTGAGTACCCGGGTAGCGGTTTATCATGCGACGGCCCCTAATTTAAGAGAAAATTGACGTTGTAGTTTCATACGTACCTTCTATACCCTCTACGATATTCATGTTTAGAAGACGCGAGCGTATCGCAGGGTTTACGGTTACCATGCTGGCGGTACAGGTTCAATTTCTGTAATTCATTCATTCATTGTACAGAATATTAAATGTCACGCAAAAGTCATTTACGCCGTAGTAATTTCCATAATAAATCAATAATTACAGTAATCTTTCTTCAAATGTGTGTGTTCCGTTTATGGGTGCTCAAAATTCGAAATGTTTGGACAACGTTTGCTTCCTACGTTTCCAAGACGTTACTTCGCCTATTGTTGTACCCTCTCCCTCACGGACGCTTAACGGAATTCCCAGGCCTTGCAAACAGCCAACAGGTATTCGTCGCCAGCATTAGTTTTTCGAATCTGCGTCGTCAGTGCAGTGTGTGTCAAAACAGTAAAGTGAAATAGGAGCAGTAAGCGTCTATACTGTAGGACAGCCAAAAGATCAATCAAAAGTAAATGAGATGAAGAATCCAAGAGCGAACTCGACAACACAGTCAGATACTTCTAAGGATGGCTTCACGGTCTGAGCCTTACTACGAATACACCTCAGAGCACGGTCTCAACTACCTTGATTGCCGTTGGAGAAATGCAATATCCAGTGCAATAACATATCTGTTGGCTGGAAGACAAGCCTTCATTGTGGATGATTTATTACATATTGATGAAACATACGAATTGCAAAAATGTGACGCGGCAAGTTAGACATTTGCGGGGTTATTCTTTTCTCGAGAGAATTAGAAAAATATAAGTTTACTCTGCAGTGCACTGCAGTAAAGGTGGATGACTACTTCGTCGCAGAAGAATTCTGATCGGATTAAGTGCCTTTATCGTACAAAGAAAGAGCAGTTGCTCTCGCATCAGATCATCCAAAATGAAGCTTGAAAAGTTTGCAGCCGCGCATAGGTTCTCAATTGAAGTACAAGGCAAGTGTCTGTTAATGGAAAGAGGATGTAAAAAAAAAAAAAAAAAAAAAAAAAAAAAAAAAAAAAAAAAGGGTAGCCGAAATCAGTTGCACTACGCTCGCATGCTACATCTAAGTCTACACTTATACTCCTCAAACCACCCAACGGTGTGTGGCGGAGGGCACTTCACGTGTCACTGTCATTACGTCCCTTACCTGTTCCAGTCGCGTATGGTTCGCGGGAAGAAAGACTGGCGGAAAGCCTACGTGCGCGCTCGAATCTTTCTAATTTTACATTCATGATCTCCTCGGGAGGTATAAGTAGGGGAAAGAAATATATTCGATACCTCATCCAAAAACGCACCCTCTCGAAACCTGGCGAGCAAGCTACACCGCGATGCAGAGCGCATCTCCTGCAGAGTCTGCCACTTGAGTTTGCTAAACATCTCCGTAACGCTATCAAGATTACCAAATAACCCTGTGACGAAACGCGCCGCTCTTCTTGGGATCTTCTCTATCTCCTCTGTCAACCCGACCTGGTACGGATCCCACACTGATGAGCAATACTCAAGTATAGGTCGAACGAGTGTTTTGTAAGCCACCTCCTTTGTTGATAGACTACATTTTCTGACTCTCCCAATGAATCTCAACCTGGTACCCACCTTACCAACAATTAATTTTATATGACCATTCCACTTCAAATCGTTCCGCACGCATACTTCCAGATACTTAACAGAAGTAACTGCTACCACTGTTTGTTCCACTATCATATAATCATACAATAAAGGATTCTTCTTTCTATGTATTCGCAATACATTACATTTGTCTGTGTTAAGGGTCAGTTGCCATTCCCTGCACCAAGTGCCTATCCGCTGCAGATATTCCTGCATTTCGCTGCAATTTTCTAATGCTGCAACTTCTCTGTATACTACAGCATCATCCGCGAAAAGCCGCAAGGAACTTCCGACATTATGTACTACGTCATTTATATATATTGTGAAAAGTAATGGTCCTATAACACTCCCCTGTGGCGCACCAGAGGTTACTTTAACGTCTGTAGACGTCTCTCCATTGATAACAACATGCTGTCTTCTGTTTGCTAAAAACTCTTCAATCCAGCCACACAGGTGGTCTGATATTCCGTAGGCTCTTACTTTATCAGGCGACAGTGCGGAACTGTATCGAACGCCTTCCGGAAGTCAAGAAAAATAGCATCTACCTGGGAGCCTGTATCTAATATTTTCTGGGTCTCATGCACAAATAAAGCGAGTTGGGTCTCTCACGATCGCTGTTTCCGGAATCCATGTTGATTCCTACAGAGTAGATTCTGTGTTTCCAAAAACGACATGATACTCGAGCAAAAAACATGTTCTAAAATTCTAAATCAAATCGACGTCAGAGATATAGGTCTATAGTTTTGCGCATCTGCTCGATGACCCTTCTTGAAGACTGGGTCTACCTGTGCTCTTTTCCAATCATTTGGAACCTTCGGTTCCTCTAGAGACTTGCGGTACACGGCTGTTAGAAGGGGGGCAAGTTCTTTCGCTTACTCTGTGTAGAATCGAATTGGTATTCCATCAGGTCCAGTGGACTTTCCCCTGTTGAGTGATTCCAGTTCCTTTTCTGTTCCTTGGACACTTATGTCGATGTCAGCCATTTTTTTCGTTTGTGCTAGGATTTAGAGAAGGAACTGCAGTGCGGTCTTCCTCTGTGAAACAGCTTTGGAGAAAGGTGTTTAGTATTTCAGCTTTACGTGTGTCATCTGTTTCAATGCCATCATCATCCCGGAGTGTCTGGATATGCTGTTTCGAGCCACTTACTGATTTAACGTAAGACCAGAACTTCCTAGGATTTTCTGTCAAGTAACATGATTAATGTTGCGGGCATAGGAGATCACAAACAAATTGAGCATCGATTATCTCTGAAACTAGGGGCCGTCACATAAAAAACCGCCAGCCACGTATTTACGAGAGGCCACTCTACAGCGCATTAAAATCAGTTAGTAACAGGTCTGATCGCCCCTTTGTGAGATCCATTAGGGAATCAGCGGCTAATTACTCTCGTTTTTGTGAATACAGCATTTATGGTTGTCTCCCATTCGTAGCAGTGGTGCTATTCAGTGGTAGCATAATACGTCTAGAAAATAGCGCCTATTTATGAACTGTGGCTAAGATCAGGAAATGTGCCGCCACGTTAGAGTTCTTCAAATACAAAGAAAAGGAAACAGGAAAGTCTGGAACTTGAGGCCCCACGTGAACATGTCGCAACTTGCTTCATGCAGTCGTATAGCTGTCTATGAAAGCCGTGTAGTCCAGAGGTCTACTTCAATCATGACTATACAAGGTGTTTAAAAGGTCTGAAATATTTTGAAAGTTTGTAATACCAACCGAAACAATAAAAAAGCCCAATAAACGTAAGCTCTAAAAAGCCATTACTTAAGAGCTACGAGTATAAGCACTCGTTTATCTTCGCTATTGTGAAACACATCGCTTCTATCGAACAATTGCTTGTAGTTAGTAAGATACGAATCTTACAGCCCATGTTTCCTGGACGTATTCCCTTGTTTCGGTGGCTACTTATATCAATTCAAATATTACATGTTTTTCAACACCATTTATGTCGCATTTCAGTTTATAGTTCGCTTTTTTCCTTTTTTTTTTCGGTGATTTACCGGCCGTGGTGTATTCAGACACTGGTTGCGTAACATTACATTTTGTTGATGGTGTTATTTGCCAATCTTCGTCCCAAGCCACGATTTTTTGAATTTCTGCGTGCAAATCACGATAGTTTTCTAACGCTGCGAACTCTCGAGTCGTCTTCATTCATCCCAGATCACTTAAATATCTATAGCGCAAATAGGTCAGGTTTATCCTACAACATAGGCTTACACACGTGTAATTTCGTCCTGCGCATGTTTCGGGTAGTTCATAGACATTGAAGATGGGCAGTCTGGCAACATTGTAATCACATGTGCGATTAGTACCTCTGTCAGCATATAAAGCAGTGATGTGTAGTTGGTGCAGTGGATAGCGTTTTGGGTTAGCGTGCAGAAGGTTCTCAATTCTGTGTTGAGGCGTATGTGTTTCTGTTTGCCAAATGTACTCGGCGTGGTACGGTACCTGGCGTCTTAATCGTCTAAAAAAATTTGCAGTTATGTAATACAAACACAAAAATGGAAGTACAGTCGTTTTCATTAGTCAGCTTTTAAAGAATTATTTTGCACGCGACTTGTTTCGCACCACTGAGTCTTCTAGGTTCCAAACCTATTTCCTGTATTCAAAGTGATCTCATCGAAGTTGTTTGCAAAGCACGGTGTTAGCCCTACTTGGTGTCATAAGGCCTTAACGAAGTGTAATGGATCTGAATGTGGCAAGAATAATAGTTGGTACTAACAGATGGGACGATTAGGGGAGGGCACAAAAGAAATGGCATTTTGGGTATTGGGCCGCGTCATTGTAAACTACTAAAACATCTAAACTGCCGACGTTTCGACAGACTTGTTGTGCTCATCTTCAGGACGGTTCACTTACATCAGATGACATTAATGTGTCCAAAATAGTAATATTTGGAAAGTATGACTCTTCAGGGGGCGCGCGGTGAAGTTTGAGACACACGTTCTGTTAGGTCGTTGTGACCATAATGTTAACAATAAAGTGATAACATTTTCGTGAAAAATTGGAGTTCAACGATTAGCTAGTGTAAAGTATAGTTCTAAAAGAAACTAAGTCGCAGAATCTACAATAGGAACTATTTTCAACATTAGAGGATTCCCTCCATTAGTTTTAGACAGTTGAGTATTGGGCAGTTGAATACCATTAGTAGTGCATCAATTATAGGTGGCATCCATTTAAGCAAATTACGGCTGGAATCCAGGCTGAGCAGATTGGGGTTCCGTGTTAGCCGATTGAAGATAAACATGATATCTGTTCAGTGTCTGCGAGATGATTTAACATGGATCTTTGGTAATGATGCCGTTTATCGCTCACCAGTAGCAACGTATGTTATCCATCGACCAAAAGCTCACTGGAATGGACACTGATAGTGTGGATCTTGTTTAAACACAATTGCAGTAAGTTCCTCAGACGTTCTCTGACAGAGGGTCGGGGGCTGAAATATACACTGACGGGAAAAAGTCGCAACACCAAGGAGTTGTGCAAAGTAAACGAAAGTTACTAGGCGTGTTTTTACCTCTCAGAGGCGATGTCTCTTCAGATTTCGCACCAGTCGCGTTAGACTACCGTTCTTAGTGCCACTATGGGGATGGAAATCAGGTTTGCTATAAATACTCTGTAACAGTTGTCAGCGTTAGTTACCTTTGAGACGGGAAGTGATTTGATGTTAATGAAGAATGCCTTTAAGGCGACAAAGGCGCTGTTAAACCAGTTTGAGCGAGATCGTGTAATAGGGCTACTAGAAGCTGGATACCCCTTCCGCGACATTGCAGAAAGACATGGCAGGAATTTAGCAGCTGTACATGACTGCTGTCAGCGGTGTGGCACTAACAAGAGGGAAGGCCATCGTGTTCGGCGTATGGTTCTGGCGCATCGTACTACATATGAAGCAGCAGTTGACACAACGAACTGTTAGTCTGTTACTTAAAGGACAGCTCCGAGCTGGCCACTCTGTAGCATGCATTCCACTCACCGCAAACCACTGCCATTTGCGGCTTTAGTGGTGCCAAGCGAGAGCTCATTGGAGGGCATCGGTGCTAGTGATCGCCTTGTTGGATAGGAGGCCACTTGAGGGCCTGCAGCTAACCTGTCAGCGTGCTAGACAGCACCCTGACTGCAAGTCAGTCTGCGCTGCCATTTATGAACAGCATTCCAGGGGGTGTTTTCCAACAGGATAACGCTCGCCCACATACCGCTGTTGTAACCCAGCACGCTATTCAGTGTGTCGGAACGTTGCCTTGGCCTGCTTGATCACCAGATCTGTCTCTAATTTAACACCTATGGCACATCATCGGACGACAGCTCCGGCGTCATCCACAACCAGAGTTAATTGGCCCTGTATTGACTGACAAAGTGCAACAGACATAGAACTCCATCCCACAAAGTGACATCTGACTCCTGTACAAGAAAATGCATTTGTGTTTCCATGCTTGCATTAAACATTCTGGCGGTTGCAGCGGTTTTTAATGTACCAGCATTTCACATTTGCAATGGCTTATCTCGCGCTTACATGAACCTGTGATTTTGCAATGTTAATCACTTACATATGTTACCTAGATGTATTCCCGGAATTTCATTTCTCTACGTTCTTTATTTCTGGTGTTCAGGTTTTTTCTGTCAGTGTAGATTCAACGTGGAAACAATGACAAAATATGAGAGAACCAAAGAAAGGTAAACGTTGCAGCCCCAGGAAAACTCATTGCTGCCGTTTATGTGATTTTTTTTATATATTAATTTTCTTGTATGGTGCGCGCGCACTATAACCCAACGGCACATGACAGAGGACTATTACACTTGAAGGATGCTTTCACAGCCAAACCACACCATGCAATAAAACTCGCTACCATCATGACTCCAATCTCGCACAGGGCGCTGATCGTTGCTGCAAAATTACTTGACCTCTTCTTCCAAGTTCTTCCACACCCACTATACTTCTCGAATTTGCCTCCCGGGATGATAGACTTCCCAAAGCTTCCGAAACGATGGTGGAGCCGACTAGGCTGCCTTTAAGGGCGAATGATTTCCAAACAGCCGGTGTTTCCAAGCTCGACGCAAAAAAATTCTTGAAGTCCGGTCAGGTGGTAGCACCTTAGACAAGCGCTGCGAGCAGGAGCAGGAAGTTGTCAGTGACTGGCTGCTTTCCGCCCCTGATTCGGATTGGCTGACAGGCTTGTGTGTTAAACAATTCAGTGGAGCAGTTTGGGACTCCCCAAATAGAAGAATCGGCCGCCAGCCCTCGTTGGGTTGAAGTGGCAAGTCGTGTGCGCTCACCACTAATATTTCACCATTGTGGTCATGAATACAGATATGTAGAATATGGCAGTGCGAGCGTTTAATGCGGAGAATCTCAGTAGTTTCCACAGACATTCGGCCAAGTCGGTCTTCATTTTTTGTGGTCTTTCTCTACACGTGTTGCCACTGTAGAGTTCCTGTGGTTTATACGATCTACCTGTGGCCTTTAGAATCTAACGAGATGTATTGTTGACAATATGTAGGATTATGTAATGTTTACAGTAGGTACGATTAGGCTGGGTTAGAACGTTTCTGGGCAGGCCGCAAGCCTATTGAATGCCGGACATTTGCCCCTTAGCCAGGTAGCTTGAGTAGCGATCCCTCAGGTAAGGGACGTCCTTCCTCGTACTTCTTCTGTCCGCTTTCAAACCGCCGTCTCCACATCTTACTCGATACAAACAGTACGTAAGGGACCTCCTCCTTCGACATCTTGGCGAAATACGGAGCTTCTTTTTCGAAATCGAAATATTTAGAACTTTTGGGAAACGAAAGCAATACCGACGATTATGTCAGTATGTAATTAGTTCTGCCAAGTATAAATATAGATCACTCTGTCTGTACGGTAGATTCCTTTCACGCTTACTGATCGCGATAGAAACAGTCCCATCGACAGGGGAGCAACAAGAGAGGAACGTTGTAAAGAGAAGGCGAATGTACGCTGATCATTTCTTTTTGATCGCTGCATTTGTGCCTACTGTAATTACAACTACATGCCCAGAAGACAATAAGGATAGAAGTGGGAATGTAAATGTTTGAAAAGAACTACATACTCCATATAATTTAATCTCTAAAACCCGATATCCCTTGCGGCGAAACATTAGTTAGTGTTGCGGGACAATGTTCAAAACATGACTGAAAATACGTTCACTAAATAAAGATACGAACATCTAAGATTGGCATGTCATCTACAGTCGACGTACAATTTTAAAATGTTAGAAATAAGGAAATGAAGTAATACAGAATGCTATACTTGTAACGTACGTTGTTCTTCTACAGTGTTTAGCTCTGGTATTTACAGGGTCACGGAGAAAGTATCCTAGGTTTTAGAGGGAAAAGCCGTAATTGTAATGATCTGCACTAAAACAGAAACAAGAAGCACAACTTAAGGAAATATAATGTAATGTTTCAGCTCACAAGTGACATTGAAGCAGACAGTTCCTGTGACATAGTATGGGCAGAGGTTGTACTGGACAACCGGAATAAATTAACTGGCGCCTCTTACCGACCTCTGGTCTCAGTTGAAACAGTTGAACAGTTCAAAGAAAACATGAGTCTCATCATAAATAGGTACGCTACTACATACAATTATAGTTGGCAGTGACTTCAATCTACCTTCCGTATGTTGACAAAAATACATTTTCGGACCGTATTGTAGATAAAAAACAACTTCCGTAATTGTTCAAAATAAATTTAAAAAAGCATTTAGAACAATTAGTTCACGAAGCCATTCAAATTTTAAATGGTTACGCACACACACAATTAATCCTGAGCATCGCGACGGATACAGGGATTAGTGGACACACAGTCGAGCGAGGCTCAATTCCGTAACAAAGAAATTCACCTAAACTAAACGCGAAATATATCTATTTATAAAAGCAGCTAAAAATTCGCCTGACGTCTTTCTAAGACAGTTACAGCACTCCAGAGATTCATACAAAATAAATTAATAAGAGACGGAACTGATCCCCCACGGTACACACAACACGACAGAAAGCTGCAGCACGAGTACCGAAAAAGGCACGTATAATTTAGACGAACGCAAAATCTCAGATTGGCGAAATTTTACTGATGCTCGAAATTCGGTGCGGATTTCAATGAGAGGTGCATTTAATAGTTTCCACAACGAAAGTGTCTCTAGAAATGTGGCGGAAAATCCAGAGATTCTCGTCCTATGTTCAGTAAACCAGCGGAAAGGCTCAGTAAGTACATTTACTGCGCGACAGCGAGGAGGAGGAGGAGGAGGAGGAGGGGGAGACAAGCGATCCAACTCTTCGGAGCAGGTAAAATCGTGGCAAATGTCCGCACACTAGCCCATTTACATGTCCAGGACCTCACACCAGCAGCTGAAAAGTGTCAAACGCAGCCTGTAATATAGTGGTTTGCCATTTTCGAGACTTCGTTTTCAAGCTATAGTATTATTTATCCACTGAAAGTTAACTGAAGTTTGGAACCAGGTAAGCGTAACCATATAAACGCTTGTAATGGAATGCTTTATTTGGGGAAGGACTGGTCGCGACCCCTCCCCCTTAGGCCCACTTTACCCTTGCTCAGTAAGAGCATGAATAGGACCTTGTAGGGTATATAAGGGGGTGTGAACAGCATCAGATGTTGAGTGATCACTGTTTGAAAAGCACGAAAATGCCACATGCTTCTGTGAGGCAGATTTATTAGTACCTGGCAGAATTTGAAAGGGCCCTCATAGTGGGCCTTCATTTGGCCGTCTGGTTGACTTGTGTAGTATAGATTTGTGAGCCATTTGGGTGTGGCAGTAGCCAGATTTTGGACTGTACGGGAATTAGAGGGCAGGCATACTCGTAAAGGGCACTCTACGAATGGTGTACCAAGTACATCACAAGACTTCAAATCTGTGCCTGCTATCTGAGAGTAATTAACGGACTCCTTGCAACATTCTGCATCATCCCATGCCGTTGGCGGAGAAGAGTAGCATCAGGAATAGAGAATTAAGGTACCATGCATAGGCTGCCGTTAACCCAACGCAAACGGCTGCTCGGAATGGTGCCATGACTCGGTAGCATAAACTGCTGATGAATGGCGTCGCATTGTGTTAAGAGTTCAATCCTGGTTCTTTACTAACTCGGACGACCATTGTCAATGAATGTAGAGGCCTGGGGAAAGGTCCCATTCCTCCAGTGTTCTTGAGAGGCACTGAAGTTTAATTACTGACATGGTGTGGGAGCAGATGATGGCCAGTAATGAATGAGAGAACTTCTGCGCCTCATATATTACCTCCCATGAAACAAAATCTTGTCACATTTAAACAGTGCAGTACTCGTCAACATGGTACGTACCTCTATGAAGTGTCAGTGTGATGTAAAGGTACATCCATCACAAGCAAGATCTTACGATCTGTCCCCAATAGACCGTTAGTGATGAGCTTGGAAGTCAGCTTTGTCCCTGTGCCTGTATCCAGGATATCTAGAAACCGCTAGGAAGGTTGTGGGGCAGCTGGCCCCAGTAGAGGACACCACGGTTTTGTGACATACTTCCCTATCGATTAGTGGGTGCATCCAGACCAGATTGGGTGCAAAATTCTGAAAAGTGGTCTCGTACTGCAAAGATCTTTGTAAATGTAGCTCGATTTTTGTAATCATTGAAGTAATATCACATACCATTTCAGCCTGTGAAGTTTAGTTTCCTCCTCCCCTTCACCGATAGCTCAACAGTCGATGGACGAACAGGCTTTGCATACACACATGCTCTCTCTACCTAACAGCTGCAGTCATCATTGCTGAATTAATGGCCAACCTGGCTATCAGGATGCTGACTCTGTTAATGGGGTCCCAGAACTGGACCTTCGATGATTTAAACGCCGTCGATTGCTGGAAGTCTGGAGCTGAGACTGATCTGCCCTGATCTCCCCAGACAAGTTGAGGACAATTAGAGACCACGACCATTCGCAGTCTTCCCTGCATGCATCTCGCAGGGGATCCACAGTCCTCTATCGTATCAGCACTGGCCACACTTGACTGACCCATTGCCACATTCTCCGACATGAGGATTCCCTTCGATGCCGATGCGGAGCCCTGCTAACTGTGACACACTTAGTCATAAACTGCTCTAAGTTAGCTGCTTAGAGGCTGCATCTTAATCTTTGACACGCTACCTCAGGTGCTGGTAGTCGATGTCAAAGTGGCTGTCCTGGTGTTACTTTTGCCCGTGAAGGCAGTTGCTATCCATCCCTGTGAAGTAGGGCTTTCTGGCCTCTTTGACCACATGAGGGGTTATTGGTCGTTCTCTCTCTCTCTCTCTCTCTCTCTCTCTCTCTCTCTCTCTCTCTCTCTCTCTCTCTCTCTCTCTCTCTCTCTCTCTCTCTGCTTTTTTTTTATACTTACTGTCAATTGTCAGTTACACTAAGGCTTTCCAGGATTTGCCTTTAGCTTCCTTCCTTTGACAACCACTCCTGGTTTGCCACTTACCTTCGCAAGTGACTGACAATCTTGCGGTTTAATCCCTTTTCACTACAAACCAATCAAGCAACCCTTTCTGGGTGCTTCACTATTTTTGAAATATTATACATGTTAAGACAGGAGCGCAGTTAGCGCAACAGGAAGATTCTTGCTTTGCTTAGGGTGTTAACCCGGAAATTTGCTAAGTTCATTGATTTACGAGTTGTCTGTGTTAAAAAGTAGCAAGTCTTGGTTTTTCAGTCTTACATTTTGCCTTCAAAGTCCTTCTGTAAGGTCTACGGAGTAGGCTAGAGAAATAACGTATAGTCGTCAGCTGTAATTTTTCCGGTTCTTGCAAAGGCTAAAAGACGTTGTATAATAAAACTACTGGAAACAGGACGCATGATCGGCCTTGAGTGGGACGACTGGTGTACGGACAGTACCATTCATACCACGTGCAGTGCCGCGATCAGGATACGAATACACCTGAGCCTACTGGAGGGAAGACGTAGAGTCCAGAACTCGGTGAACGTCAGTTACAGTGACTAGTGATGGGCTTGTTTTATTTTTTAAACAATGTCATGGACAACTCAGAATAGCAACATGCGCTTTAGAGAGATACATCGGTCTGTATGGGAAGTCATCGGTTGTTAACGGCTGTCTTGGTTGTTTATAGCTGCAGTTATTCCCGGCAGCAGGCACTATGATAGAGTGGAAGGGGCTGAGTTGCTTGTCTGTTCAGCACATGGAAGGCGCTGGGCCGAAAGACAGTGTCGCGTCTGTTCAGCACACACAGCCGACGGGAATGTATATGGTGCGGTCGCTAGGCGACAGACCCATCAACCTTGAAACTGGTACAAGTAAATGGCGGATTCACGTAGAGAGTTGTAGTCTTTCAGTAAAACAGCCGGCATAATGTCATATTGAAGCTTGCCA
The DNA here is from genome assembly GCF_023897955.1 of Schistocerca gregaria. Lineage (NCBI taxonomy): Eukaryota > Metazoa > Arthropoda > Insecta > Orthoptera > Acrididae > Schistocerca > Schistocerca gregaria. The sequence goes on along the minus strand of NC_064931.1, from coordinate 198,369,424 downwards.
GTCTGAAAATAGGTATCGTAGCGGGCAAATGTGAGATGTTACTAACTTTTAATCTTGTTTGTCACTACTGATGACGTCATACAATTTTCCATTCTCTTTCTGCATCCATAAAGAAAATAGATGTAACCACGTCCTAGAACATTCCCAGACGTTAAGATATAATGACCTTTTGCCAAGTGTTGCATGCGTTGCATTAACCGTGATGTAAAATACAAAATTTGAAATGTAAAATACTCTCTCATTCGTGAAAATTGGCACGTCCGTCTCACATCGACAAAATTTAGTTATTAAATGCCAACTTCCTTTCAAGAATCGAAATTTATGGGGAAGATAGAGCTGCACAAATGGATGGCCCGGTGGACAACTAGGTTGTGAGGCTTTCTTCCGAAAGCACACAGAAAATCATTTAAACGGACGTACTACGAAAACATGAACAGCGATACTCGCTCACTCACGATGTATTGCACTAATCCTTGACACAAAAAATGTAATGTCCCAAGGCCTGCTTCATTCCAGCGGAGAGGTTTTGCCAACGCATTACTGACAAGTTTGGTGTGTTAACATAAGTGTCTCATATGAACTATGACCTTGCCGGCCGGTGTGGCTGAGCGGTTCTAGGCGCTTCAGTCTGGAACCGCGCGACGACTACGGTCGCAGGTTCGAATCCTGCCTCGGGCATGAATGTGTGTGACGTTAGGTTTAAGTACATCTAAGTTCTAGGGGACTTAAAGTAGTGAATACCAGCTCATTTTAAACATAGAAAATGGTCAAGCTTTCAATGTTCAGTCGAGTGACGACATTGAAAATCTCTGCCGGACCGGGACTCGAACCCGAACTTCCCTTTCGTGGTGAGGGGTTTTCTTAACAGCTTCGGCTATCCGAGCACGCTTAATGGCCAGACCCCGAGCTTCCATATGTCGTCCGTGCGATATGGTTAAGACGGTCGCTCGCGACAAGCAGGAAATCCAGCTTGGAGTCCCGGTCCGGCACAAATTTTCAATGTAGTCTCCATTATACAACTGAAGGTTGTTCAGATTCGCAATTGCGAATAAATCTCATGTATTTTGTAACATCTGTAGTCGCCACAGCGCCGGTTACTTCGGGCATGCACGCACTGCAATATCGCACTTAGAATGTGGATAAACGCAAGATAATGCCCATGACGGATAAATCCGATAGTATCAGAGTATATGATAAATCACTGCTGAAAACGGGCGCCTTGTATTGTCGTGTGAGATATGTCAGTGCAAGTACTACTTAACATTTTTATTCTTTTTCGAGAAATTTTAGTACTAAACCAACGACGGCGGGGCCTTGTGCTGACACAAAAATAGATTGGTAAGAGTTTAATGTCCCATGGAAGACAGAACAGAAACTCAGGATAACAAGAACTGAAAAGGAAATAAGCTGTGGGCTTGTTAGAGGAATGATCCTTGCATTCGCCAGCAGTAATTTAGGGAAACGACGGTAAGGTGTCAGAAAGGATTACATGGGGATTTTAACTTTTTTTTTCCTCTCGAATAGGACTCCGTGTTAACAACTATCTTCCTGGACTGTGCCGCTCCTGCATTTCAAATGGCTCTCAGTTTATTCCTATTCCTCTCGTCGTTTACGGCTGTCTCATCAAATATCGCTCCGGACAAACTGGCTTAGATAGTTGAAGGTTGCCATTTTCCAACGACAGAAAGAGTGTCATCGGGTCTTTCCGTGAATGTATAGGCACAAAATATCTTAGTTTGTCTTCGGTTCAACTGTAATTTTCGCACCAGTCACTGACTATCTGCAAAGTCTATCATTTATTATAATTCAGTACAGACTCCTTTGTGTAGACAACTGCGTCGTCTGTGAACAGCGCATAGGTCTACAGACGTTATCTGGCAGGTCATTCACACACTGCCGGGGAAAAAAATGCAATGTCCTCAAGGACAGTCATTTTATTGATAAGTGACGTGACAGGTAGCTCATCGTTGAACTAATAGGAAAAAAATCAGACCAAATGAAACACACATCACAGTAAAGGATGCCTAAACAGTCGTATCAGTACAGTGTACCACCACCTCACTGTAACAGTGACGTATTCTTGCATGCAATCTAGCATAAAGATGCTGCATGACAGCTTGCTATAGATCAGACATCTTGCGCCCTTTGTTGCAATTCGACAATGGTTCTAGCAGGATTCTTCATGTCCCGTACGTGTTCAGTTGGCGAGAGATCTGGTGGGGGAAGAGGAGGAAAAAGAGATGATTAGTGTTTAGCGAGGTCATTAGAGACAGAGCACAAGCTTGGACTAGCTAAGGATGGGGAAGGAAATCGGCCGTGACCTTTCACAGGAATCATCCCAGCATTTGTCTGAAGCGATTTAGGGAAATCACGGAAAACCTAAATCAGGATGGCCGGACGCGGGATTAAACCGTCGTCCTCCAGAATGCGAGTTCAGTGTGCTAACCACTGCGCCACCTCGCTCGGTGGAGATCTGGTGATTTTGCTGGCCAGAGCAGTTGCTGTACACTTAAGACGACGTTTCGTCGCAGCGGACATATGTCTACGTGCATTATCCTGCTGAAAAGGCACACCATCTTTCTGTCGAAGACATGGCAGTAGCACGGGGTTAACAGCCCGTGCAGTGTATCGGGTAGTGTTTCCTTTGCGTTGCAGAAACACTAAATGTAACCGCGGTTTGTAAGTGATACTCCCACCAAACTTTGAAGCCTGGGGTGAGACCTGTGTCGTGGGCGAATGCACTGTGGAGTCGGCAGCTCACCAGGCCTACGACATTAGTTAGTACCCATCACTCGCCAATAGCAGGAACCTACTCTCACCACTGAAGATGCCAGAGTAGCCGTGCTAGACAGTGTAGTGGTGTCAGTGATAGCATGGCCAGAGGCAACAATTTTATTGTTGCAGCAAGCAGACGGTTGCAAGTGGTCCCTGATCACATAGCAGGTGCAACATGTGCCTGGATTTCATCCGTGGATGATGTTTGGTCTGCCACCGTTGCTCTCACAATTCGTCGGTATTAAGGTGCGTCTGTTCTACGCCAACGTCTAGAACCTGGTGTAAGTGTGTTGAAAGCAACGACACATACCGATACATTGTGCCCAACATGTGCAGCAATCCGGTACAACTATCCAGCTTCCCGCAGGCCCCCAGTGGGACACCGTTCAAACAGCCGAAGCAGTTCAGTAGGAGTTCGTACTCGTCGGTGAGGCATGGCTGTAGCCCAGAATAAATGTTGCAAGCACTTTTTCACATCTAAACTCGGCACAGTTACTGTCTACAGAGGATGCTCCACCTGATCGTCGATGACCTTGAAATATGTAATCACTACAACTGAACCATTCAAAACCCTTTCACCACTGAACACATTCTTTGAGGGTGCTGCATCTCCCCCCACCCCACCCGTCGGTGTATATATTACGAGGAATAAAGGTTAATTCACACTCCCTTGAGGTGCTCCAGGTATGACTTCGAGCGATGCCTCCACATTAAAAACGGCGTAGTGAATTCTGTTCACTATGAAGTATTCAGTCCAATGGCAAACATATTTTGATATTCCGTGACCGAGCGGCACTCTTTTTCTAGGAGACGGTGCGGAAATGTATCGAAGACTCTCTGGGAGCCGAGAAACATGGGCTTAGCGATTTGTGTGCTGATTGTTCTATAGTAGATACAGAATCTATCGAGTACGTCATCAGCCACAGTCAACTTTCCTCTGTTAGGCTCGTCACTACACTGAACTATATCCGGTCAAATATCAGAGAGGAAATAGTTCTAAACTGTTGTTTTTCTACTTACTGCACACGTGATCTCGGATTAGCGCCTTCGATTAGTCATCAAAACTTACTTGGTTCCGGATTCGAACCCCACCACCACTTAAGTTTTGAATTTAAAATCAGCAGCAATGGCGGCCGAATACTTTCGGCCTTGTCAATGAGGACGTCGGAGTGGACTGGGGTCAGGGCACTCTCTTGCCCTTGTCGTGGGAAAATACCTCTAAAGGCGAAAAAAACAAGCAATGAGCAACGGCTTGAGGATGCAGAAGGTAATGGAAACCACTGCATTAAGGACATACAATTTGTATCTACATGACATAGGCCCTATAATTGAAAAAGTGTCATGATGATCTCTCCACTGGCACGATGCCGGACTAGAACCACATTCGGATCTCCGGGAGTGCAGTGCCAGGGGTGTGACCATGATAAAAAGACTGAATAACCAACGAAAGGACAACGTTCTAAGAGTCTGGGCGTGGGATGTCAGAAGTTTGAGCCTGTTAGGGAAGCTAGAAAATCTGAAAAGGGAAATGTTAAGTCTCAATCTACGTATGGTGCGAGTCAATTAAGGGGAATTGAATAAAGACACGGATTTCTGATCAGATGAGTAAAGGATGAAGTCAGCAAGAGCAGAAAATGTTATAACGGGAGTAAGATTTGTTACGAATAGGAAAGTAGGACAGAGTGAGTTACTGCGAACAGTTAAGTGATACAGTTCTTCTCATCAGAATCTACAGTAAACGAACACCGACAACGATAGTTCAGGTAGACATGCCGACGTCGCAAGCCGAACATAAAGTAATTTAGAATATAAAAGGTGATGCAAATCTAATAGCCATGGGGGACTGGAATGCAGTTGTAGGGGAAGGAGTAGAATAAAGGGGTACAAAAGAATATAGACTTAGTACTGGCAATGATAGAGACTCGTGTTGTGCAGTAAATGTTAGGTAGTAACAGCGATAGTCTGTTCAAGAATCACATGAATAGGTGGTATACCGGGAAAAGATCTGTAGATACGTGAAGATTTCATTTAGATTACATCATAGGCAGAGATTACGAAATCAGATACTGTATTGTAAGGCGTACCCAGGAGCAGATACAGACTCAGATCATAGTTTAGTAGTGACTAAAGAGTAGGCTGAAATTTAAGAGACTAGTTAGGAAGAGACAGTGCACAAAGAAATTGGATATAGAAAGACTAAGGAATGAAGAGATACGTTTGAAGTTCTCTGAGGCTATAGATAGTACGATAATTAATAGCTCAGTAGGCATTTCAGTTGAAGAGGAATGGACATCTCTAAATCACATAAGTTGGAAAGAAAAACATTGGTACAATGGAGGTAACTGCGAAGAGACCAGAGGTAACAGGAGAAATTCTTCAGTTAATTGGTGAAAGAACGAAATACAAAAATGGTCAGCGAGATTCAGGAGTGCAGAAATACATATCACTGAAGGATATAGAAAGTGTAGGGAAGCTAAGGTGAAGCGGCAGCATGGAAAACGTGAAGAAATCGAAATTGGAGTGACTGTCGCAAGGACTGACTTAAGTTACAGGAAAGTCAAAACCACCTTCAGAGAAATTGAAAATAGTGGTAACATTACGAATGGCATGGGAAGTTCATTGTTAAATGCAGAGGGGACAGCGGATGGGTGGAAAGAGTACATTGATGGCATCTATGATGGGAAGATTTGTCTGATGACGTGAAAGAAGAAGAAACAGTCGATATAGAAGAGATAAGGGATCCAGTATTAGAAGCAGAATTGAAGAGGTTTGGAACGCTAAGATCAAATAAAGCAGAAGTGATAGAAAACACTCCATTTGCGATTTCTAAAATCATCTGGAGAAGTGGCAACAAAAGGCTATACACGTTGGTGTGTAGAATGACGAGCCTGGCGAAGTACCATCTGACTTTAGGAAAAATCGTCATCCACACAATTCGGAAGATAGCAAGGGGTGACAAGTGCGAAAATTATCGCTCAATCGGCGTACCAGCTCATGCATCAAATTTGCTGACAATAATAATACGTATAAGAATGGAAACGAAAATTTAGGATGTGAGTCGTCAGTTCGGCTTTAGGAAGGGTAAAGGCAACGGAGAGGCAGTTCTGATGTTGCGGTTGATAACTGAAGCAAGACGAAAGGAAAATACACATTCATAGGATTTTTCGAACTGACAAAAGCGTTCGACAAACAACGAAGTGCTCGGATTAAAAAAGGGTGTAAGACAGGGATGTAGTCTTCCGCTTCCTACTGTTTAGTCTGTACATCGAATAAGCAATGACGGAAATAAAATAGTTATAGAGTAGAATTAAAACTAAAGAGAAAAATATATCGATAAGATTCCGTGATGACATTGCTATCCTCGGTGAAAGTGAAGAATTATAATCTCTGCTGAATGAAAGTCTGAGTACAAAATATGGATTGAGAGTAAACAGAAGGCGAAAGTAATGGAAACGTAGCAGAAATGACAACAGCGAGAAATTTAACGTTTGTTTGTGTTTGGTGATCACGAAGTAGATGAAGTTAAGGAATCCTGTTATCTAGGCAGCAAAAAACCCATGACGGACGGAGCAAGGACATAACAAGCAGACAAGCACTGTCAAAAAGGGCATTCCTGGCCAAGAGAAGCCCACTAGTATCGAACATAGGCCTTAATTTAAGGAAAAATGTACCGAAACTGAAGAGAATCGAAGTATTTGAGTTGTGGTGCTGCAGAAAAATGTTGAAAATTAGGTGGACTGAGAAGGTAGGCAATAAAGAGATTCTCCAGAGAATCGAAGAGGAAAGGAATATATGGAAAACACTGACAAGGAGAGGCAGGATAGTATATCTGTTGAGAAATCACGGAATAACTTCAATGGTACTAGAGGGAACTGCAGAGGGTAAAAACTGTAGAGGAAGACATAGATTGGAATACATGCAACTTAAGTCTTCAGTTATTTGCTGCAAGTGCTGCTCTGAGATGAAGAGGTTGTCACAAGAGGGGAATTCATGGCGGGCCGCATCAGACCCGTCAGAAGACTCATTACTCAAAAAGTATCTTAGTGCAGTTATCTTAGAGAGCCAGTGGAAAAATCTTGAGCAAGTGTACCCGACACCATGATTTAGCAAGACAGTACTTCAGTGTTAGTGTTTTGACTTCGTTGTATCTGCATACAACTGTTGCATCCCTCACTTGCACGAAAGAAAACTAGGCCTTCTGAAGAAAAAGAGTGCTCGTTGATCCGTAAAGTTACGGTGTTGTGTTGTACACCGCCTAGGGAGGAACGCCGCTTCCGAACCACTTCATTTCTGGCGACAAAGGTAAAGCCCCTCCGTGCAGAATTATTACAGTAGGATGGATGAGAACATTGTTGCGTAACAAGCCTTCTCATAAACGCTGCTCATTTTTCACGTTTGTTTTGAGATGCGTCGTCGTACAGTATGCATTTGCATTAGAAGAGCCTATCAGCTCCATGAAATCGACCGTCAAAACATCTTTGGTCTAAAGTCCACAAACATTTTTGGTTGTGGCTCTCTAATTGCATTTCATTGGTCGATTCGTATTCGGGGGTATGGTGCATCTATTTCCCGTCCAGACATCTAGATTTAGGTTTTCCGTGTTTAACGTAAATCACTTACGGCAAAAACTGGGTGGTTTCCTTGAAAAGGACACGGGCGATTACTTTCTGTATCTTGCTCAATCCGAGCTTGTGCTCCGTCTCTAACGACGTCGTCGGCGACAGAGCGTTAAACCCTGATCTTCCTTCATTTCTGTTTTCTTGTTTGTTGAACGGGTATGCAGTCACTTTCGTGACTGCGCTTTCGTTACGGAAGTATCAGAAGAAGCAGAGTTTTTGTGCCCTTCACGGCGTGGCTCTTTAGAGACGGTGTTAGAAAGCTGATGCACCGCTATGATTGGAGCCTTAATGGCAGTTCTGATTATCTCGAGCAATAGACAGTACACTTAACTTCGTGTTCCAAGTAAAATATAGTTATTCACGCCTATATTCTGCTCTGATGGTGAGAAAGTTTCTCGTTCTTGCGGAAAAGCTGAAGTACAGAGTGACGTACAAAGGGAAAACACCGGTGGAAACAGTGAAAATGAAGCACTACTAATAAGGCTTTCCTGAAATTTTCAGGAATCTTGCTAAGTTTGTTAAAGTAACAATGGTACTACAATTGCGTTACTAGTTACATAATCGCTGCCAGTTTGATATCCAGTAAACGTGATAAAACAATATCACAACCAATCTAAATTAGATGTGCTATCTACAATGACGAAACACGAAACACTGAGAAATAAAGCTTCTGTGCAAGGTAATGGAGACTGTAGTTATTGCGTCCTACGATGGTGTTAGCGCAGGACACAGAACACATACAACTGAAATCCCTACTTCCCAGCATTAGTAGAGACCTCTTAAAATGGTCCATCCAGATAATTAATGTTGTTTTATGTTTCCCAAATATTATAATTTCAGCGTAGCGATTGTATCTCATATAAACGATCTGTCTTACATACTCATATTCAGGGCTGCCGCTTCGATTGCATCCACTCAGTACATCTTAACCTTCAACTCGTGTCGTAAGGGTGTCCAGCCATTTTCTTTCTTCCAGCCATTGTTACACTCCTGGAAATTGAAATAAGAACACCGTGAATTCATTGTCCGAGGAAGGGGAAACTTTATTGACACATTCCTGGGGTCAGATACATCACATGATCACACTGACAGAACCACAGGCACATAGACACAGGCAACAGAGCATGCACAATGTCGGCACTAGTACAGTGTATATCCACCTTTCGCAGCAATGCAGGCTGCTATTCTCCCATGGAGACGATCGTAGAGATGCTGGATGTAGTCCTGTGGAACGGCTTGCCATGCCATTTCCACCTTGCGCCTCAGTTGGACCAGCGTTCGTGCTGGACGTGCAGACTGCGTGAGACGACGCTTCATCCAGTCCCAAACATGCTCAATGGGGGACAGATCCGGAGATCTTGCTGGCCAGGGTAGTTGACTTACACCTTCTAGGGCACGTTGGGTGGCACGGGATACATGCGGACGTGCATTGTCCTGTTGGAACAGCAAGTTCCCTTGCCGGTCTAGGAATGGTAGAACGATGGGTTCGATGACGGTTTGGATGTACCGTGCACTATTCAGTGTCCCCTCGACGATCACCAGAGGTGTACGGCCAGTGTAGGAGATCGCTCCCCACACCATGATGCCGGGTGTTGGCACTGTGTGCCTCGGTCGTATGCAGTCCTGATTGTGGCGCTCACCTGCACGGCGCCAAACACACGTACGACCATCATTGGCACCAAGGCAGAAGCGACTCTCATCGCTGAAGACGACACGTCTCCATTCGTCTCTCCATTCACGCCTGTTGCGACACCACTGGAGGCGGGCTGCACGATGTTGGGGCGTGAGCGGAAGACGGCCTAACGGTGTGCGGGACCGTAGCCCAGCTTCATGGAGACGGTTGCGAATGGTCCTCGCCGATACCCCAGAAGCAACAGTGTCCCTAATTTGCTGGGAAGTGGCGGTGCGGTCCCCTACGGCACTGCGTAGGATCCTACGGTCTTGGCGTGCATCCGTGCGTCGCTGCGGTCCGGTCCCAGGTCGACGGGCACGTGCACCTTCCTCTGACCACTGGCGACAACATCGATGTACTGTGGAGACCTCACGCCGCACGTGTTGAGCAATTCGGCGGTACGTCCACCCGGCCTCCCGCATGCCCACTATACGCCCTCGCTCAGAGTCCGTCAACTGCACATACGGTTCACGTCCACGCTGTCGCGGCATGCTACCAGTGTTAAAGACTGCGATGGAGCTCCATATGCCACGGCAAACTGGCTGACACTGACGGCGGCGGTGCACAAATGCTGCTCAGCTAGCGCCATTCGACGGCCAACACCGCGGTTCCTGGTGTGTCCGCTGTGCCGTGCATGTGATCATTCCTTGTACAGCCCTCTCGCAGTGTCCGGAGCAAGTAAGGTGGGTCTGACACACCGGTGTCAATGTGTTCTTTTTTCCATTTCCAGGAGTGTAGTTTCATTTCGGTCCTCTCCACTGTCCAGGTTTCGCGCCCATGTAGAGCTATGCTAAAAATAAAGCTTTCATTATTTTTATGGTCTCAGGGTTCGTATTATTGCCTTCGTGGTATTATGGAGTCATAAAGGTTATTTGTTAAGCTGGAAAGTAGCAGTTGTAGTTTTTCTCTACGGTCACAGAAGTATTATTCTTCTGATGTCGTTGAACATTACTAAAGGTAGCTACTGTGAATACTTGTAATAACACCGCTACTGTTTGAATAATAACAGAAAGTTCAAATTGCGGCGTCACGTAGAGCTCAGTATAACGGATAGAAAGCTGTAACCCGATTTGGATCTTGCTTAAGCAAGCATGAGTCTTGTAACTTTGATTTACTCGTCAGCAAGGAATGACTGGAGGTTACCTCCTCGACAAGAATCTTTTGGACCTAATTGGATCATATGGCAAAGTTGTCTAGTTGTGCCACAGGTAAATGCCAGGAGTCATAAGTTAAGAGGAATTGGAAAAAGTATGGAATTTGGGTGTCACTGGGTACCGGTAGTATGAGAGAGTATTCGTGGCAAAACTCCTCGATCTAGCGATCAGAACATTTACGCTACCTTTCAGTTAAGAAATACCAAACCGTAAACAATGCACGGCGTGGAAGACGCCAACATGAACAAAAAGCGTGTGTAGAAAATTAGGAAATATGCAAATAAAAATTTTTCATTTCAATGGCTGTGGAGATGGAATTATCCTTATTGCACGTAATTTTTTTTCAGTGCTTTTTCAATCTTACAGAGGACGGATATCCTGTTACGAGAACAGATCGTACGTGTTACATTGTGCATTCGGATGTAAGAAATTTCTATGATATTGTGATAAATTGTTTTTTTTTTTTTTTTCGTCTAGGTTGTGTGAAATTGAATACACACTTTCACATTACTTTCCAAACAGCTGATACAAATCAACGCAGCATTTTCGAACGACTTCCACTGGATATATTGAGGGTGTGCTGACGTGTGGCATAATTTCTTACTGCTGTATATTGTATCTGCTGCCAAATTAGTCTCTGACTGCAACCGGTCGCATAATAAATGTTTGAATACCACCATACTGTGGTCTAAAATACGTCCTCTTCTCAGATGAAAATAGGAAACAATTGAAAAGTTTCCTATCCATTCCTTTGCACAGGAGCTTTACATCGCGTGTAGGTTAAAGGAAGACTATCGGGAATGTATATTCATGACTTACTGCCACAGTATGGAAAGAAATTCAGCGAAACAGAAAATAATGTATAACGAATTACATCAGGTAATATGGAAAGTGGTTTTAGTTGTTACGGATCAATAAGCCGTGTTCGGCATTGCCGTCTCCAACAACAGGAAATTAGATTTAGGGAATCTGTTTTTCGTCAAATTGTTAACCTTGTTTCCATGTAGCCTGTGACATTATGAACTCGGAATACGTTAATAACGGTAAAAAGATGATACCGGCTTCTGGGCCCTTAGATTGAATTTCCGAAAGCATTTTCACATAATGTGAACCAAGAGGATCTCAGCCGTGAAAAGTATCATAGAACCGCTGTAACAGTGTCAGTGGGTGATATCTCGTGTGTAGCTGCATCTGGTAGTCTTCACCTATTAGCTTTTTAACGTGCGACCCAGATGCGTGTATAACATATTCACGCCACTATATTTAAATTTCGTTGTGTAAAGTTTAGAATTTATAGACAGCCTTAAAGGAGGGAGCACAATTGGACGAGGACGAGTCTGGAATCGGCCATGGTCTTTTTGAAAGAACCGTCCCGTCATTCGCGTGAAGCGATTTAGGAAATTCGTGGAAACTTTAAAACGGATAGAAGTGGATTCGAATCCTGGTTCTCCCGAAGGGAGTTCCATTGTCATAACTGTAAAAGCACCAATAAGAATGCCCAATTTAAATTTTGAATGAACTGTTAGTTACTAGGAAAGTTAAAATATATATTAAACTATACGGTATACAGTGCACCTACGCCTGGAAGATAATTTCTGACAATGTCAGACAAAACGTTTTGTTAGCGGAGTCTCACTCGGTTTCTACAAAATTTTAATATACTTTCGCACATTTCTGGATAGATTTCCGTAATTTTGCAGGAATCACGTTTTCAAAGTCCATCCACGAAAGTTCGGGCCAAAGAAAAAGTTGCTTTGCGATGACCGTAACAGTATTACCTCGTTGTCCGTGCATCGGCTGTAGAAGTGTTAGGCGAAGTTTCGCGTCACCTCAAACCCTGCATTAGTAAACTGGACTCGCATTCAGGGCGACGACGGCCATCCTGACTTAGGTTTTCCGTGATCTCCCCAGATCGCTTCACGCAAATGCCGGGATGGTTCCTCTGAAAGGGAATTGCAGATTTGCTTTCCTAAACAGAGCTCGAATGACCTCGTTGTCGATGGGACGTGAGACACTAATCTCCTCCTCCTCCTCAAATCCGACTGCTACGCTTGTCCCCCGTTGTAAATGCGCCTGATGGCTAAAGATGATATTCTTCGCAAAATTTTCAATGGCATATTGGCTTTAAATCAAACAGGCCAAATCACGACTTGCACATGGTCGGTTGGCAGCAGTTGTAGTGTCATTTGAACCTTGTAGAGATGTATAAGTACATCCGTCGTCAGAATTTGCTGCATATTACTCCACTAAATGTTTAGTTCTTCTCATCGCCGATGAATCGTGTTCGAGTGTCTCAGAGGTACACCCTCACTTATTGGGACAATAAACTATTCGATCAAAATTATCCAGACACTTATTAGTGGGCACTGATATGGCGTGTGACCACTTTTCGTCTTGATAGCTTCATCTACACTGCAGACACTTTCTACGATGTCTGATGTCTTTGCAGGGACTTCTCAAGAACCGAAACAGAGAAGACAGTGATGTCGGACGCCAGAATCTGAAGCGAACTCTACGTTCCAACTCATCCCAAAGATATTACAGTGGGTTCAGGCAAGGAATCTGGGCGAGCCAGCCCATTTCAGGGATGTTACTGTCCACAAACCATTTCATGACACACTGCTTTGTCAAGGTGTATTGTAATGTGTATACAATCGTCGTTCCAGGGTTGTACGTTTACTGTGCTAAGTGCACAATGCTGTTAAATGCGCTCATATCCTTCCACATTTAACTTTTCCTTAAGCGCAATAAGGGGATCACACCCTAACCACGAAAAGCATCTCTTACCGTAACACCCACTTTGTACCTCACTGTTGGAACTACACGCGACGGCAGGTAACTTCTTCGGGCATTCGCGAAGCCCAAACCCTTCTGCCGGATTGCCGCAGGGTATAGCGTAATTAATCACTTCAAATGACTCTTCTCCAGTCATCCAATGTCCAGTGTCGTCGCTCTTTACACCACCTCAAGCGTCGCCTAGCACTGACCACTGAAATGTGTAGTTTATGATGAACTGCTCGACCGTTCTACCACATTACTTTTTACTCTCTACGTACAGTTATTGTGCCAGAGTGATTCCTTCAGCTGATTTCATATGATTTTTACAACACCGAGCGAGGTGTCACAGTGGCTAGCACACGGGACTCGCATTAGGGAAGACGACAGTTCAAACCCGTGTCCGGCTATCCAGATTAGGTTTTCCGTGATTTACCTAAATCGCTCCAGGCAAATGCCGGGATGGTTCCTTTGAACCGGCACAGCCGATTTCTTTCCCCATCCATGACACAATCAGAGCTTGTGCTCCGTCTCTAATGACCTCGATTTCGACGGGACGTTAGACACAATATTCCTTATTTCCTTCCACCATTCTCCGCAGCGCTCGACGCCCTTGTCGATCAGGACATGACATCTGCCTGCTCTTCGTTTACCTGTGGTTGATTCTTCGCGTTTCCACTCCACAACCATCACACGTGGACAGTTTTAGAAAGATTGAAATGTCCCTGGTGCATTTCTTGCTCAAATCACATTAAATGACTAGTGACCCACCATTTCTGGTGTTCTGACAACACACTATTCAACGACTCTTTCCAGTCTGGCCTGTCCGCCTCTCGTGGCATCTTGGTTGATTCGCTGTTACATAGGTGTCCGAATACTTCTCATATTTTCAGCAGATCGGTAGGTACGACGTCGCTTTGGTGTCTTAACATCAGCAGCTGAATAACTTTCCTCAAACTTCACACATTTCTCGTAGAGTTTTCAATAAATAGATTAAATTTCGCCGACGGAAATTTGTATGCAACTTGCATATAACAATTAATAATATTTTGCAGATTATTATGCCGTGGTTGAATGGATGTCACATTAAGCCGAACATTTCGTCCCCATCTGCGGAGTAGATTTTCAAGGGGGATCGTAGCTTCCGTGAGTGTTAGATTCACACCCTGGCTCGCTACTAATAGCAACAAAATTCTCTCCTGGGGGAACGAGTTAACACAATATACGAAACATTCGGTTTTAATCTGAAATCCAGTCGATTACGGCGTAATACTCCCGACTATTTTATCAACTGTGACTTTTCCGGCCGTGAAAATCTACATTTTACAATTTACGGATAGTATCAAAAGAATTTTCTCCTAGTTCTAATACGTCTTGACGAAGAAAATACACAAACTGCACTATCTAAAGATGACAGCTGAGCAATATCAAACGATGCCAACCGATCGGAACGAATACGGCGCCCTATTTAAATTCTCATTTGGATACCCTGTTACTGAGCGGGAAGAGCGGTGGTTAGTTTCCCTCGAACCATCCGGATTTAGGTTTTCCATGGTTTCCTTAAATCCTACATGGTGGCGAATGCTTGCTTTGGAAACGACACGACGGATTTCCTTCCTCGTCCTTCCGGCAATCAGAACACTTGCCTGCCTCTCTCTCTCTCTCTCTCTCTCTCTCTCTCTCTCTCTCTCTCTCTCTCATTCGTGAATTAAATGAGGGAAAACTGAGTATATGCGTCTGTACTCGCCCTAATCACTCTTTCTCCTCCTTTCTGCCCAAAATTGTATTGTATGGAACTGGGGACCTAGAAACGATGGAGAGGTTTCGTCACCGCCGTAGCCCTCAGTGGTTCACAACGCCACAACAGGCTAAAGCAGTCCTCTCACCCCGCCGTCGCCCCATACCGGACCCAGGATTATTGTGCGGTCCCAGATCGGGACAAATTTAATCAGGCCATGGTTTTCCAGTTGTCTAGGATCCAACCGATATGGTCGAGCCCAGGCGAGACCCTGCAGGCGATGTCGTTCTGTTAGCAAAAGCTCTGGTGTCAGTCATATGCTGCCATAGCCCATTGAACGTCAAATTTCGTCGCATTGTCCTAACGGATACGTTAGTCGTATGTTCCACATTAACTTCTGCGATTATTCCACGCATAGTTGCGTGCCTTTTAGCACCGACAATTCTACGCAAACGCCGCTGTTCTCGGTCGTTAACGGAAGGCCTCGGCCATTACGTTGTCCGTGATAAGAGTTAATACCTGAAATGCGACACTGGGGGTTTCGGTATATTGAATTCTCTCAAACATTTCCGCAATGGAATGTCCCATGCGTCTAGCTCCAACTACCATTCCGCGCACAAAGTTTGTTAATTCTCGTCGGGCGGCCTTAATCACGTCAGAAATCTTTTCACATGAATTATCTGAGTACAAATAACAGCTTCGCCAATGCACTGTCCTTTAATATCCCATGACTCATGTTACTTCAATGTACACAAAGTGACGTGCTCAAAATTTTGACGACTAATGTTGTAGTCAGATACTAAACGGTTCTCTTAGTTATTAGACAGTCTTAAATTTGTCGACATCTAAAGAGAGCTGCTCATCATTTCGCCGGATGGAAATTTGGCCATTCTTTCTGCGGTCTCTTACGACCGTCCAGTGACGATACTTTGTTCGCTCACAATCCTGTAAACAACTGCAGTCTTTCAGTGCTGCTGAAAACAATAGCGGTTCTTTTACTGTTGAGGCACACCTCGTCTTCGGCGAGACATTAAGACCGACGCTGTCTTCTTGGTTTGTTATGTAGAGCTGTTTGAAGATCGTGTGAAATAAACGTCACTATCTTTTCCCGAGCTGTTCTTCGTAATGTCGTCTATTACCTAGCCTATATCCCAATGCACCACGGCACGAAATTACTTTAGATTGTTACCGTAAGTATCCATTTGTTGAGGCGTGCGCTAAAATAGCACGACGACCGAGTAGCCGGTATCTGGGATTATTGGTGAGCGCCGGGTTACGAAACCGGCGCTGCTTGTTGTGTGTGACCTTTATTGGCCACGCCATCAGCGCTACGTGTGACTCACGTTTCCTGCTCTGCAGCTATGCGCAATGTAAATCTCAGAAGTGAGGAAGGACCTTCTCCTATGACTTGGAACGGACGTTGGGAAAAAAGTGCTCTGCTCTGTGTTCTTATCTCTATGGAGGAACGTTAGCGGAAGAGGCAGACTTTCCGGAGGAAGGGAAAAAACGATATCGCGAATTCCAAGAATCGTGGAAACGGAATGGACGCAAAAATTCAAAATAGTTGATGAGTTGGCGATCCACAGAATATAGTACAGCTTGCGGGACAAGAAATGATCTTAGTCCTACTTAGCAGTGTGTCAAAAAAAGAACACCGTCGTGACTGGGGCACAGAAATTGTGTAATTAAGGATTTTTATCTTGTAGTCTGTGCATCGAACCGGAAATGGTGCCTGCCAACTATCTTAAATTCTGATGAACGATATTTGTGTTAAAAAAAATGCTCAAAGTGATAACACACCTATGACACTGCCGAAAAAGCAATGTAACATGGAATTTTTGCTCTGCAGCGACTTAAAACGTAACGATGTACCAGAATCCAGCCTCTTACTCTGATAGTTCAGCAACACACTATGAAAACGGGTAGGTCATGTTGCTGCAAGATGTAGTGATTTAGTAAAAGAAAATATAATACCGCCTTCTCCAGTTTTGTTGCAATAAAAACCGAAACAGAGTAAATTGATAAGTGCTGTCGCGTAATCACATCAAAAATTGAATCGAAACTGTACTGAAGTTACAGCCAGGTAATGTTGGATATTTGCGAAGAAACGGCGGCTTTTAAAATAATGCGGGGAAAAAACGTCTGGTTGCACAGAAGGCGGTGGGTGTGCCGCGAGCCGTATGATGCGGCGGGCAAATGGCAGAGGTGTGACGTCACGCAGGAGTCGTCGCTCCCACAGACGCAGTGAGCCAGGAAATTCCTTACAGCGCCTTCTGCCGGCGCTTCGCCTCTTTCTAGGCAGTGTTCCGTTTCTCTTCCGTAAAAATTTCGTAGTTAACTAAGCTACATACTTGTCAGTGCACAGTTCGGTCGTCGGCCGAAGGTCCAATAACTAAGAAAACTCGTACTAACGTGCAGAAAACGCAGCAGATAGCGTTCACGGGACCAAATAACTACTCTCCGATATTGTTAAATTTCTTCCAAATCATTCTTACTAGCGTCAGCAGCCTGGTGTGTTTCATGAAAAGTAATGATTTAATTAATTCGTACTTAAATACGTTATGGACTGTGGAATAAGAAGTCACACTTCTCCATTTAAGACTTAAAATTACATATCGATTTCAGTGTTTAGTCAACTCCATCCTAATAGGTATTTTTACGAAAAACTTCTAGCCGACCAGGAATTTTTTTTTTCCAAGACACAGAATTCGTGTAATTGTCAGAAGTAACTGTTTCTGCACCTAGATAATCTGAATTATTCCCCTCCCCCAATAACTGTCGGGATAGCCATGAACGCGTATTTATCGTATAGTGCGAAATCCATTGAGCTACATGTAAATAAGACTAAAAGCTGTGCATTTGCGTGCTTGTTCGTTTGAGTTACTTCAAGATGACCATCGAAGCTGCACGCATTGCATTTCTACTCCCTAGAGTACAGGACCCGTCGCTGCACCACACCACGTCATATTTTACTTAACCAGCCTGATAATCTGGTTTGTTTTTTTACTGAAGTGTGTGCGCTGAGCTATGCGGCCGAAACACCACAACACGCTCTGAATTGTTGCATCCTGAAACTTCTCAATAAGTGTGTGATGTCTTAGCTTATCTTCCATTGATTTGGTGTATCTTCCATTGATTTGGTGTATCTTTGTCAGTGAATCCTTATCTTCAGCATCGCTGTGATGTTAAACTGCTATTCTCTTCCTGTAGTGCTACGCGTGAAATTTCCGTCTGTTTAACGTTCTGCGCCTCTCTATGCGATCCATTTCTTCGCTAAATTTGTCCTCGTAACTATCCACACAATAAAGCAAGATTTCGATCATTATGTGCCAAAGACTCATATGACAGTTCAAACGCGAAACCTCTCTGAATTAATCTGTTGCTGTCAAAATAAGAATGTTGTAGCGCAAGTTGGAATTCCAGGTCCCTTAAAATGCTACGTAATCAGATTCCACACAAATTGCGGCTTTCGTTAGTCATTTTCTGCCTTTCACCAGTTTCACAAAAGTGAGATCTAAATAATTAACGTATTATTCCTTGACTATAGAATCTGTTCCTGCTTTCTTCCAATGCAAGTAAGAACAGTTTAATTTCACATGGTCAAATTAAAGAATCTTAAGTAAAAATCACGATTTACAGAGATACTTTCAGATATAGTAGTAAGTTACGGAATTTAGTGATACAGGAAATAGTCGTGAATAGAACAGTTTATCTATCAAAGTAAAATAGCCCAAAAAAATACGTGAAGCAACCATAATTAATCTCTTTTCGGTACAGTATGTGAACACTACAACCTGCCATCAGTGTTAAGATTCCTTGATAGGCAGAATCTTTAAAACTGAAGATTTTATTTGTTCAATCTTTTTGCCTTGAAGAAGCATACTTGACACGGAATTGCGGATTATTGCATGTTCTGCACAAAAGAAAGAATTTCCTCGCACGCCAGAATGCGGCAGTATGGCTATCTATGCCACCGATCGAGCACCATACCACTTTTCCGTAACATGTTGGTCCAGAAGTCTTCCATTGTAGATTCGTCTACACATCGTAAGTGCACCACCAGGATACTGAGACAAGAGTATTTTGCGCTCAGATTAATTCATGTCCCATTCTGTCTCCAGGCGTAGACCACTTAGGAGACTGGGCATTGCTCAGATACGTCGAAGAACGTACACGTAGGTACTTCGAACACGACGGTAGCGTATTGTTCGTAGGATAGACCCCCCATTCGCCTTCTTATATAAAAGCTGCGTTTGTCAAGACAACAGCTGACGTTTCGGACCTGCGTTGTAGGTACTGTTGCTGTTCGCAAATATCAGTGGGGCTGAGGTGCACTTGCACTCTACATGCTGTTTCTACTTACTGTAGGTAAGAGGTTTCCAGCTTCTCATGCTGTTCTTGGTTGCGGACGACCCTATTCACATACTCTTGGAATAGATCCTGTGCAGTGATCGTAAAATTATCAGCGCCCTCTGCTGGTATTTGCTCGTCTACGCAATTGGTTACCGTCTCTCTTCTATTCTGCCAAGGGGTCGCCATGCCCCAGATCAATCAGTGCAAGACTTCTACTCGTAAGCAAGCGAAGACTAACAACAAACAGTGTTGAATCCTGGAGCTACAACAGTATTCAGTTAACATGCTAGGGAGAAGCGTTTCTTTACTGTGTGATGATACTGAGCGATTGTACTCGAAGCTATCCAGACAAGACATCCTTAAGACTGCTATATCGTATAAGGCTCCGTTTGAGCACGTATATTTAATGTTGCACATAGCTTTTGTCATAACACGTGAAATGTAGGCAAATTGTGTTAAATATGCTGCGTCCACAAAACGGGATGAGACTGTAATGACAGGCCATTAAACGAACAAATGCTGTACGCTAAGAGAGTCATTTTACGATAACTTGGTCGTTATACAGTAGATATTTATAAAGTGATAAGTCATGTGACTCTTTAGTCTGCATATTACATTTTTATTACTCGTAATCAAGTAATTTTCGTGGTTCGAAATAATTGTGTGTTCAGCGTATATGACCGATACAGGTTTGTTTCCAGTGGTAAACAGTTTGCAAGAAATAAATCTAGCGCAGTACTTAACTGTATTTCTGATAGGCAGGCTACTTTTTACAATTTTCCTTTGGTCCTTGTGTGCAGTGTGCTCGCGGTCTTGGATCACCTATGGCATTACATCCCAGCAGCATCGCGTTTTTTTTTAGTGACAGTCGTATTAGAATAGCTTTGCGGATATTAGCATAGCTACGGCTCGTTACGTCCATATTTGTGCAGCAAGGGCTGTTTGTCACAGAGTGACGACATTGGTGTTTGCTAGCGGCGGAGATAGCGTTGCTCGTGAAAGCTGGGGAGATAAGTTGGAATAGCCTGGAGCTCGCGGTGACTGCATAGCAGAGTGAAAGTCTCCCCAGGTACTCTGCCCAGCACAGGACCATCGACCGGTTAATAACGGGGACTCTTTCCAAAGGAGAGTCGGAGTAGGGCATGGTGCCATTAAAAATGCCACCAGGTACGCGTTAGTCACTCTGGAACAAAGCTACTGTTCTTCGCGTAAGACTGCTAGATCGCATATAAATCTATGCAAGTGGTCAGTCTCGTTATTGAGGTTGCGGAACACAGCCTTAGGATGAACGCATGGCGGTGTCGAAAATTTTGCTGTTCGTGCTGGTAGTTAATTTTGGGCGGCCCCGATTAGAGAGTCGTATTAACGGCAGAGATAATGTCACCTTCTGTGCATTTGGGCAATGTAATTTCAGACAGTCCTTTGCGCTGCGGGATTGTCCTTACTTGGAAGTACAGCACTCTGTATTTCTGTTCGGGCCGACAGACTTCTCTTGTCAGTGTTCCAATTCTATTCAGAAGCTTTATGGATCATTGTGATTAGGATGGTGAAAGCATTCGATTGTGTTGTTCTTAGTTTGCCGACTATCGGACTCAGAAAATGTACGTAAGGTATCTCAACAAAATGCATGAAACTATATGCAGAATCACAATAGTAGAATCACATTTTGTGATGTGCGGGAGTATTATACCCCACGCCACTTGCCAGAAACATAGGAGCATAGTTTAATAAACAGGAGCAGACAGCTGGTCATGCGTAACAGAATAAATTTTCGTTGTGAAAATTATATTTTCTAATTTAGTGTCTAAGTCGCTGCACATAGACTTCTTATGCATTTTATATTGCCTGAATTACAGGTCCAAAGGGTGTACGCATTTTGTTTTTTCTGGTGGAATGGTCACACATTCAATATCTTTACCTGCAAAAGAATCATTTACTATTATTGTCCTTATGCCCACTCACTCACCAAGTAACATGTACTTCTGGTCATGAACAACGTTCACGAAAAAGGATTTGAAATGGCCTTTCCACATTTTACCATTCGTGTTCACATCCCGATGTGTGTTTGATGGAAGATTGTTTTCAACAGCCCTTTTTAAGTTTAGGACCCCAATGCTTTCTCCTGAAGACTATTTTTTTAATAGTGTCTCATCAGGTGTGAGTTCACAATTCAATCCACTTCAATCATTGTTACAAACGTACTGTGGCTGTAGCTGGAAAGTTTGTCTGGTTTACTACTTCGACAAAACATACCATACCTAAATATCTTGGTCTTCCTGGATTTCTTTCTTATTGAAAGGTCACTGTCGCCAGAATTGTTAACTTCCCTCTGAGGAATATTGTTTCCGCCACTGCCACCAGCACTACAATCTTGAACAGTATTAATCTAGTTACCGTCTACAAAGTCGTTTTCTTCACTCTGCTATCCATTGTAACTTAAGGTGAGCAGTCAAAGGAATGTTCATGTTTCTGAATAATTAGACCCACTAAAAACATTGTGAAAGTGTCACCATCCTGCCCTAAACCTTCGTCTGTTGGATAACGTCTTCTTAACTTGGGTGTCACAGTATTTAAAACGTTCCAAACATCAATGGTTTCGTTCATTTCTGCTGTATATGTATGATAGTACTGGCACACGTGTACTTTACACGTAAACTACTTGCTGAGGTGGCTGGCTGGCTGGCTGGCTGGCATGTCAACGCTCCCTCCTCCAAGGCGACAAGCGCTATTGTGTACAAACCAGGAGCAACACAATTACACAATAACGCACTATCGCCATCGCAAGTTAGAAATGTGAGCCGGGTCTGTGTGCAAATGTTAAAATACAAATTCGTGTTAGAGCCGAGAGACCTCCCTTGAGAGATACGTGTTCGCTCCCTGCGGATTTGCCATTTCTGTCGGATGTCCATCCTGTTGCTGCGCCGTCATATTAAGCTAGCGAGCGAAGTCTCGCATGTAATTCGTCAGTAAACCTTCTAAACTGTTTTGTAATATAATCATGCTTAAATGTTAGTATATTGTTAATCTCAAACGAAGACAGATGGTTCAAATGGCTCTTAGCACTATGGGACTTAACTACTGAGGTCATTAGTCCCCTAGAACTTAGAACTACTTAAACCTAACTAACGTAAGGACATCACACATATCCATGTCCGAGGCAGGATTCGAACCTGCGACCGTAGCGGCCTCGTGGTTCCAGACTGTAGCGCCTAGAACTGCACGGCCACTACAGCCGGCTCAAACGAAGACGAGAAAGGCCATAGTTCGCCTGGAAAAGCGTGGCAAATGTTCTAGAAATTATACCCTGGTGACCAGTGAACCAAAACTAAGATTTCCGACACCCAAACGCTTTCTGCTAAACAGCTTGTGGGACGTCCTCCATGGTATCACGGTAGGATTGCTGGACTCTTAAAACGAATGTCGCGTGTTTTAGTTCCGCGTTTTGACATGAATGTGGATTTTTGAAATGTCGTTGTCAAGAGTGGCCACTACAGATATTACTAAAGGATTGTTTACATTTTTTTTTTTTTTTTTTTTTTTTTTGCGCGTACCATAGAAACAGAAATAAAGTTAGAGATAGTACTGCAGCATACAGTTAAAGCCGCCCTCTTTGGTAGATGGTTGACAGCTGACTTCGTCGTATCGTGTGCCGTTGTAGCGGTGTGTGCGGTAAACTGAGGCTTGTTTTCCGTTGCGCGGCTCGAGCTGAAAGTAACAGTGTCCCCCACAAGTAGGTCAATAGGCGAGGTGAAAGTCTGACTCATTCAGTGAACACGCTCATCACCTTTAACACGTATTGACCAAGTCTCTGTGCTTTTAGGCTACATTATGTCTAAATTCCTCTGCCTGTTTTTCGGTGTCAGTTTCCTGTGTGCTGCCGACGTTCTCTCTATGCCAGAGCATCCTCTCCTATGCAATCTGCGCGGTTCGCTGCGTGTTTAGTGTCTTCTCAATATATTGTTTGTACGGCAGCGAAGTTACGCGCTTTGTCCTCTTGAGCCTCTCTGCCTCCCTATTAAATTAAGTAACAAAAACTTAAATTTTTGTACGATCAAGTAATCGCATATATATCTCTGCGCGAGATTATTTTATCTCGATATACGTATTCATTTTTCCATACAAACGTTTCACTTAAGATAAAAATCAGAAACGAAAAGTAGAAAATTGATGCCGGAGGCGGCGGTAAAGGAATGTTGGGAATGGTAATAATTAAAGTACGACGCCACTAAATGAAATGGACGAGCTTATGTCCAGTATGTAGTGGCAGATTATATGCAGTGACGTTCTAAGATATTTGAGTTATTACATTAAAAATTAAAGCGCTTAATACTTCGCACGTAAAGAGTTTAGTATACATTGCCCGCGCGCTTTCCTTCGTCCGAAACGAAGTATGAAGGGGGTGAGCTACGGGGGAGGGGTGGAAAGTTCTCGGAAATAAGCTTAACTTCCCCACCTGACAAATCTCTTGGTTGGCACTGATTCGAATGAGGCTTTAAATTGCCGCTTCTCAGACTCGTGAAACGACTTGAGTTACTTTGTAAAGTGGCAGTGCGCGTATATAATAGGCCGTCGCCTTGTTCTAAGTGGTTAGTGCAGAGGTTCGACGAGTATCTCGAATTTTACTAGGTTACGAAGGTCTACAGTGTGTTCACTTAACACCGAAGGCCAAATTAGCATCACTATGAGCAATGTACTGAAGTGAAAAATACTTATTTAAATATAAATAAATTTTTGATATACCTTCCACATTTTGAAATCGAACTAATAATTATAAAATAATTTCTTATAGCTCCATGCAGATAATCCTGAAAATATGTGGTGGTGAATTTTAATAACCATGAAAATATATGAAAAATGTCAAATGAAAAACGTGGATCGCAATCAATACATAACATTAAGGAGGTGGACTATTCGTGCATTATGTATTGCATGCGGCTCATGTTTTTCGTTTTAAATCTTGAAAGTATTTTCATAGCTATTGAAAATTCTCAATCACAGGTTTTAAAGACTATCTGTACTGGAGCTAGGAAGCTGTAAGAGATTAGGAAAAAAATTGTAGTTGGTAGTTAGATTTAAAAAGTGGTATATTAAATATTTACAAAAAAGAAGTAATTGTTTTCTGTGTTTGTCTTGCATGTTGAAATTTTTCAAATATTTTGATCACATTACGAAAGGGACATGGGGTAAATTTCAGATTTTTCACTTTCTCTTCACCTCAGTGAACAAATATATTGATTCCTTCTATGTGTATCCTATGAAAAGGCTGTGGAGGTAAAAATAAGAAAACTTTAAGCCCAAAAGACTTGCCAGTAATCTTTCTACCCATGTGTGACTGGAATGGGGAAAAGGGATATGGTGGTGGTACACAATGTACCCTCCGCTGCTCACCAGACAAGAAATCGAGTTAATGTTGCAGTCGTGAAGTTCTGAACAATGTTGAAAGTTTTAGTATCTAACTCCTCAGGAAGTTAGTTGAAAATCAGTTGTAAAATTTGTCCCAAACAAACGGGTAAGAAAGCTATATGATACCATAATGTTAATAAATGCTTGTACCAGGTTGTGAAGAACACCAGACTGATTTTGTGCGAGACAATACAATAAGACAAAAATATCACTCTTCTCCAAATTTAAAATAGTGGCTTTGGACCACTGCTACATTGTACAGTATCGTTTAACTGCAAATGCTGTGGATTTCTAACGAAAACCTTAGCTTTGCTCAAATGTTCAGACTTTAATAGAGGACTAAAGAACCAAAACGCAAAGAAAGTGCACGCTGTAGTGACACTGATAAAGGGTTTCTGCTTTGAAAAAGAAAATGAATAAAATATCACCCTACAGACGAATGGTGCTAAACTGTCTTTGTGACAGGAGAAAGAAGTTTGGTCTCAATTTGCAAACAGGCAGAGGGGTAGTGTTCATCTCAAATGCCTGCTCCATTGGTGAGGGGCCTTTAATGCCCAAAGGATTGTTTGATTAATTTGACAAAATTTAGCACAAGAAAATACTAAGTCTAATGTCTAAACTCTTTATTTTTTACTTAACAGGCATGTTCCCAAGGCAAAGGCAACTACCATGGCAGAGACACCAGAACTCAAGAGAATAGCAGAAAATACAAAAATTCAAAGTAATGTAAGTAAGCCATAATTGACTGATCTATGGTCTACTAGTAGTGAATTAAGTTAATAATTGGAGTTTCAGTAGAAAATAACATTGCATTTGTGTTCGTGGCATTTACTCTGTTATTAGTTGATGTTCAACTGAAAGTGGGATGTATGTGAAAGAGTATCACAGTATGTGGTGATTGCATCAGAATGAGTGAGGACTACTTCCCCCAAAAATTTAGTAAAATGGTTTAAAATTTTGCATATTTCAGTTTCCAGAATTCTCTGCTGTCTAAGAATAATTTAGCATTGAAATAGGAAGAAATTATAAAAACAATGTTTCTTAAACGATATTGTAACATTACTTATCCACATGGATAGCCCTGCATCCTGAAAGTATGCAGAGAACATTTCAACCAGTTAAATGCACCTGCTATCACTTAAATATCTGACACAGTTCTAGAGTCCATAGGTCACCTCCACCATTTACACATTCTTATAGTCAAAATCTGCGCACGTGAGTTTAGTCATAGTGCTAAGTAAAATACTGATGATTAGAAGTGGAAAGGCTTATTACCTAGTAGCTCAGACTTGTAGGGATGGCACAGTTTGCTTTCACTGGCATCAGATTTTGGAATAAATATTCACCACCCACATAATAGACTAAATATTGTAAGCAACAGAAGATTCATGTTCGCAGGTGATGTACCATGCGGAGTTCGAAAAAGCAAAAGGAAAATTCACTCCAGTGGCTGACGATCCTGAAATACTACGTATTAAACAAAATTCAAAGATTATAAGGTATGGTGATAAGTTAATGATTTAATATGTATAAATATTATTGTTACAATATGGAATTGAGTCATAATACTTAGATTGCGACTATTGTCTCAACTTGTGTAGTTCTACAATTCCACCTGAAATTGCGAATTAATAAAATGATTTTCTACAGTTTTTTATATTACTTAAAGAAATCTTCAGTGTTCGAAAATTGCAAATTTCAAGAAGTGCTCTGTATTTTAGGAGATACTAATCAGAACATTTCCCTTTATTTTCAGAATATTATTATTTCCATTGGTGTAAGACTTAAGTCTTTCTTTCAGTGTGTTAGTACTGTTGCTTAATGCACTACTATTGGTATTCAGAGATGCTGTATGCCTTAACAGCTATGTCACTTGGAGCTGTTCACCAATGTGTTCTAAAAACTGAGTAGTGGCATCAAGTTACTTGTGACAAACCATTTAAGTTAGTGATGGGGTCTTACCTTTTACCTTTATTTGCTCCACTAGAATTTACGCTAAAAATAATAGAAGGGTATTAACAATTATTAATTTAACAAGTGATTAATGAAGTGATCCTGCAGCTCACTTGATTATTTCATCGATGAGTAACTGAACTTTACTGGCGATTCAGTGGACACCAACTAATTTCCGGACACACTACAGATCTCGGTGAGCTGTTATTGGAAATTCATCGACATTAGATACGTGAAGCATATTTTTTCTGGATTTGAGTTCATATAGTTGTAGATATGACTTAAAACAGTAGATACATGTGTGATTTGGTTGCATTAACAGGCAGGCAGCAATTTTTTTTTCAGTACTTGTGGTTTTAAAGGCTTCCACCTTCTACAGTAGATAAAATTTTCACACAGGCTTTGGACACTATTCCTTCAGGTTAATTTCTGCACTCATGTTCATAGATTAAGGATAATTGCAGACTGTGGTGTCATGCAATGTGCCACTACACAAAACTGGCGCTAATAGCATAGGCACCACACGTGACACAGATCTGCAAGTCCACGGTATTGGTGATAAGTTGAGAAAACTGCCTCAAAACACATGTGCTACAAAACGCCACTGTTTCCTGCGCATGTACCCAGACGTCAATATGGGATATGATAACCATGCACACATACATGAGCCACACAATGAGTTGGCATACTCTGGATTAGGTGGTCGAGCAGCTGCTGGGGTATAGCATCCCATTCTTGTGCCAGTGCCTGTCAGAGCTCATGAAGCGAAGTGTCTAAGAGGTTTGAAGACATGCAGCGATACGTCGACAGAGCATCCCAGACGTGCTCGATGGGTTTCAGGTCTGGAGTACGGGCAGGCCACACCATTCGTTTGATATCTTCAGTTTCAAGGCACTCCTCCATGATGGCACCTTGGTGGGGCCTTGTGTTATCATCCATCAGGAGGAAGGTGGGACCCATTGCACTCCGGAAAAGGCTGACATACTAGTGCAATATGACTTCCTTCTACACCTGACCTGTCACAGTTGCCCTGTCAAAGACATGGCAGGGGTGTACTTGTACCTATCATAATCCCAATCCACACCATCAAACCATGACCTCCATACAGGTTCCTTCCAAGGACATTAAGGTGTTGGTATCTGGTTCACACCAGATGAAAACCCGGTGAAAATCACTGTTCAGACTATACCTGGACTCGTCTGTGAACATAACCTGCGACCACTGTTTCAATGACCATGTACTGTGGTCTTGACACCAGGCTTTACGGGCTCTCCTGTGACCAGGGGTCAGTGGAATGCACCTTGCAGGTCTCCGGGCAAATGAACCATGTCTGTTCAGTTGTCTGTAGACGGAGTGTCTGGAGACAACTGTTCCAGTGGCTGTGGTAAGGTCCCGAGCAAAGCTACTTGCAGTACTCTGTGGCCGTCTACGGGCACTGATGGTAAGATATCAGTCTTCTTGTGATGTTGTACACTGTGGATGTCCTGCACTGTAGCGCCTGGACACGTTTCCTGTCTGCTGGAATCGTTGTCACAATCTTGAGATCACACTTTGTGGCATGCGGAGGGCCCGTGCTATGACCTGCTGTGTTTGACCAGTCTCCAGTTGCCCTAGTATTCTACTGTAAAGTAATGCTCAAATCAACCTCCTATATCACACAAAAAAGACTATTAGTTTCTCTGTTCGATTGCGGAATCACAGGATTTTGTAGTATCAGTTTCTTGTGCTAAAGACAGACTGCCATGAACACTTTAATCAATTCCCACTGAGCTACTGTTCATTGCGCTGAATTGCTGATGAAAGGTCATCAGCATAAATGAAGCTTATGGTGTAAAGAGGTTTTTCTGATCTTCTTCCCCTTCCGTTCACTACCCTTGGGGATCCCATTCCTTTGAACTTTCATCTGCCTTGTACTATACAAAAATAAGTGGTTCTAAAGGAGAGTTTAAAAAACTACTTGTTTGAGGTCTTGAGCTTAAGCGTTCAACATCCCTCTCTTTGAAAGACGTGCTTCAGCTGCAGTTGGGTAATATTTACATTCACATTTTGGTTACATTTAGATCTTTGGCTGTGTGAAATATATTCCAGCCCTATTCCTGTATTGGACATGGCCACTTTTTATGCTCTCACACCTGTGCAATTGTCAGTCATGTTTATGGTCTGATTGTTACTGAACACTTCTCCAGATGTCTGCTGGCCATTCCTAGATCAAATGGTACATTAATTCAGTTGTATAACATTTTAAAGCTTAAACATTTTGATATGATGAAATACTGTGTTGAGAGCCATGCTAAAGTTGGTTAAATGAATGTGGTAGCTATTGGACTCGTGTCAAATATAAGCCGGCTATAATTCTTGTTTCTTCAACAGATGATGTATGATGCTGTAGACTCATCTTACACCCATGAGAAGGATCTGAGAAATTAATGTATTGTGAATGCCTTTCACTTGTATCCATTGACAGTTATCTTCCCTAAGTTCCTTAGTTGAAATAGTTTTTTCCTTTTGGGAAGCCGTTGTAGGTGGCACATTTTAGATCCCTTGTTTAGTAGACTTCTCTGCTTCGAACAACCGTTCTTGTCATATCCCCGAATATCGACCATTCTTCCTGGGGCCACCTGTGTATAGCATCTTTCATTAGTGTACGCTTCCTCAATCATCCTCTGGCCAGTTAATAAGGAATCTTCAAAAACCATTAGACGGCATCAATGTTGTTTTTTGCGATTGAATTGTATTAAGATAAAACTATGCCAGGTGTTTAGTGTCTTTAAAGGTCTTTGAAAGACTCCTATCCAGTCAACTGTCAAAAAAACTTCTCTTGATATACACACAATTGAGAATTGTTGTTGCTTTCTGGTATATGCAACGAGACGTCAATAATGTTAGTTACAACAAGTGTTTTTGGTGTGTGCATGAAGTGGTCAGTTACTTAGTACACTGGCCAAAGCCTGTAACATTGTTTTTTATCTGACCACAATCTTACTGCACTTGGCCTTGCGTGGATGCTGTGAAAAACACACAGTTAATTTCAGTAAACAAGTACAGTGGTGACTAAGGAAAATGCATCACATTATGAATGATTTCAAGGCAGGTGTGCATATACTATAGAGGTTCAGCCTGTCCAAATGATAGATCATGACAAAAACAATAAGGCAACCAAAGTGAGCTCACTCAAAGGTGCAAGAATATTGTGATCAACTAATAGTAGCTACATCCTCAAATAGTAGCTACATCCTCAAATAGTAGCTACATCCTCAAATAGTAGCTACATCCTCAAATAGTAGCTACATCCTCAAATAGTAGCTACATCCTCAAATAGTAGCTACATCCTCAAATAGTAGCTACATCCTCAAATAGTAGCTACATCCTCAAATAGTAGCTACATCCTCAAATAGTAGCTACATCCTCAAATAGTAGCTACATCCTCAAATAGTAGCTACATCCTCAAATAGTAGCTACATCCTCAAATAGTAGCTACATCCTCAAATAGTAGCTACATCCTCAAATAGTAGCTACATCCTCAAATAGTAGCTACATCCTCAAATAGTAGCTACATCCTCAAATAGTAGCTACATCCTCAAATAGTAGCTACATCCTCAAATAGTAGCTACATCCTCAAATAGTAGCTACATCCTCAAATAGTAGCTACATCCTCAAATAGTAGCTACATCCTCAAATAGTAGCTACATCCTCAAATAGTAGCTACATCCTCAAATAGTAGCTACATCCTCAAATAGTAGCTACATCCTCAAATAGTAGCTACATCCTCAAATAGTAGCTACATCCTCAAATAGTAGCTACATCCTCAAATAGTAGCTACATCCTCAAATAGTAGCTACATCCTCAAATAGTAGTACATTCCTTTTGTGTAAATGCTTTACCTAATAGACAGGTTGGGTGGTGATGTAGTCTGTTTGCAAGAACAATACTATAGCAACAATACTCTCCCACATTTTCCTGATTATATGTTAAAAACTATTGACTATGATTTGATGTCTGCCCTGTCATTACAAGTAGGAAATTCACTGTGGCTGAAGCTGCACAACTAGTGACAGTGTATATTCACAGGAGGACACACAAGCAAAATAGGCTGTAGTTAGCATGTACGTGCAGTATTCTCATCCTACTTAATGTAAATACATGCTGGGTGGTAGCTATCTACAGGTAAGGTGCATCTCCCCTAGTGCCAACAGATAAGAACGCAAAATCATCTCTGTGTCACAGTGGGCAAACTGACACATGAGGTGAGATACTAAAACATGAAATACAGGAATTGTATTAAATCAAGAGGGCCAGCAGAATTCGAGGGACAAGCATGTGTTACTGCTATTATAGATGCCGCTTGAGCAAAGTGGATGGTAGCAACTAAGATAAATAGCTGACAAGTGCTTCCATAACTGACATCCAGTGACCGTAATTCAGTTATCAGAGTGGAAAATAACGATAGAGGGAGACAGAGAAAGGCATGATTGGGTTTGATATCGGAAAAACATTGGGTTGGCTAAATCCTCTGTTGTGCAGCCTTTCCAATAGAATTGCTTCAGGAACATGTAGACTTGGGTGTGCAGCTACTAAACTCTTGAAAGGAGTACAGGACATTGGTAACCCAAAAGGAAGATAGTCAAGCTAAATCTCCATGAAGTCCAGAACTTTGCATGCTGAGGCAAAAGGTACGATAAAGAAAAGTAATATGTCAACGCTTTTTAGACCGATTAGAGCACACTGTGAAGCTCCACTACTACAAGACAGTAAAGATGTGCTACAAAGCATAGCTCCATGAAACTAAAAGAATACGATGGGAGATGTCTCTTCAAAGGCAACTGCAATATGACCTACAGGGAAAACCATAAAAGTTAACTGAGAAGGTTAAAGGGACCTGCTGTTATGTTCACAATTAGTAGCTAGGATGGGTCAGTGACAAGTGGGTGGAGGTTGTGTGAATGATAGGTCCTTTGATATCCACTTATTCATGAGTGCATATATTGCAAGTAGGTTGGATTGCAGCAGTTTGGAAAACAGCCCGGTAAGTAGTGATTGTAAGGACAAAGGGTAAAGATGCAATATCACCAAAAAGCTGTAGACCCATTTATGAATTTAAAAATCTTGCACAAGGTTCAGGAGTCTTCTTTGAGTGATTGTAGGCAGGTAGGGAGCTCTTTGGTCTGAACCAATGCTAATATGGATCGAAAATAGGGAAGTCTATAGATTATGTGGTTAATAGGTTTCTTCAGGTTGTAGAAAATTTGACTGTGAAGTAAGCAGTCGTACTCGTGACCGAAATTGCAGGCACTTTCGATAATATTTGGTGGATTATTATGTCTGCACACTTTAGACATCTGAGGGTCCCTAAATATCTGTACAAGCGTCCAGTAGCTTGTGGGGCAGAGCACGGTAATCAGAAAGATTACCAAGGGCTGTCCCCAAGGTTGCATAAGTAATCCGTTGTTCTGGGATCTTGGTATTGAACCCCTATTAAGTCTTCAAAAGTTCCAGCTCCCATCTAGCAGAGGATGTTGCATCCTAGTAGTTGTAGAATCCAGAGTGAGGCTTTTTGAATGTTCAGATCCACCATTGGTGCACGGGCAACTATCTGACTATATGTACATAAAATTACATACATATTTCTGAATGGGAAACTTTCATCAGAAAGTCTTCCCAGAGGCTTGATGTAATCCCTTCAAAATACAGCATTGTTGGCAAGTATGTGGGCACTCTTTTAGATGAGAAAAGGAACATTCTAAAACATCTAAGACCCATTACTCAGAAAGCGACTGAAATTTTCCAAAAGATTGCCTGTGCTGGTAGTGTCAGCTATGGGTTACCATTGCATGTTGTGCTGTTGTATCGTGAAGCTATCTGCAGTGCTATTGTGGATTTCACTGCCATTGTCTGGGCTCATTACCTCCTCCTGGAGAGCTACAGAACAATACTGTGATACAATCAGCAGAGTGTACTTCTGATGCTTGCCAGTGCCTTGTGCACTAAACCTGTTGAGGTTTTATTGGTGATTCTCGGAATATGTCCAATGGGTATTGTGATAAGTTACTGGGAAACATTGTATTGGTTTAGGTGTTCATAATATGTTCATCCATATGAGATCACAGAATCTCTTACTACTAATAAGGCACTTCGGAGCCTAGAAGTTGGATGAATGGCAATCTGACTGGGACTCTAGGAGCACTACAGGGCAAGTAGACCGCATATTCCCAAGCATTAGGAACAAGCTCAGTATGTGTACCATTATCAGTACTTGGAGTATGGTGCACCTATTAACAGGTCATTATTTATATCCCAAACATCTGCATCGAATAAGATGTAGTGACATAACAATCTCTGAATGTAGAGAGAAGGGTCTAGCAGATTATGTTGTTTCCAGGTAAGGACAGGATGCAGACAATGAGATTATGACCTACAAACAATTGTAAATGATGAACACTTACAGACAACAGTCAAGTTGATCACACTTTGACAATCTAAAAGCTAAGTCTTAACTTTGTCTTGGATATTAAACACTAGTATAGTCATAGTTTGTCAGGAAACCTAGAGCTCTTCAGAGTATGCCAAGAACAAGTATATGAATATGAACTGGAAGTTGCTCGCTTATAACTTGAATTAGTCCTGTTCATTGTATGTTTTTATGTGATTATATTTTCAACATTCTTTTTATTTCTACATTAATATGCCATTGATGTTAACATAATTTACAACATTGAGTGTGACCATTAGTATTGAATATTTACTACCTGTTTGGAGTTTCAGAATAACAGGTTTAAAATTCATGGCAATGAATTGAGTTGAATTGAACCTGAAGTCATAAGACACTAGAGCAAATTTTTGTAAACTCAGTGGTAACAAAATAGCTTGCACCTTTTGTTTGAACTGCACATGAAATGTGATATTTTAATTGAGCTATTGTAGTCAGATGATTAGAAAGGGAAATTAGTTTTTGAACAGCTAATTAATAGCAAATATTATTTTCCTTCATTGTAAGTTGTCTCAATTTTAGATTTGAATGAACACCATGTAGTATTGTCTCACTGAGAAATAAATTTCATTTCTAGCAATGTTGCATACCATGGTGACCTGGAGAAAAAAGCGGCTATGGAGCAGAAAAGGGTTATGAGTGGTGAAAATGGTGACAGTGTCCACGAGAGTGAAGAAGTGACTGATCATCTTGATCAGTTGACCTCACAATGTAATTATTTCCTTTCTACTAAACTGCAAGGCTCTCTCTCTCTCTCTCTCTCTCTCTCTCTCTCTCTCTCTCTCTCTCTCTCTCTCTCTCTCTCTCTGTGTCTGTCTGTGTGTGTGTGTGTGTGTGTGTGTGTGTGTGTGTGTGTGTTTTTGCAGAAGAGGCAACAAAATAAATCAAAAGCTTATGGAGAAAAGTGTTTCTGTTAAAATTGCTTGTGTATAAAATATGTTCTGGTGTTATTTGCTACTGTACATACTCTAAACTATAGCATGATGTTAATATAAGATTTACTCCATTCCAAGTTTTTCATATCTCATATAATGGAACTGGGTTCTCCAAATAATTCAATTATCAGTTGTGGAAGTAAAGTTCTTTCCTTCCTATTGGTGTCATGAAAATATTGGCTTGCAGTAGCTTGCATAAAAATCACTGTTCAATGTTTATTGTCGTAGTTGTAAAAATTCTTGTATGTGCGCTCTCCCTCTCTTTTTCTCTGGTGTGTGTGTGTGTGTGTGTGTGTGTGTGTGTGTGTGTGTGTGTGTGTGTGTTTAAATAATGATGCTTCTTTTTGTACATTGCCTTAGTAAATTATGTTGCTTAATGTGTGTTGGTGGATGGGTACATATATGAGCTTTTAAATGATGTGTTATCCACAGTTGAAAGTGTGCCTGTGGCCCCAACAACGCAACTACCCCCTCCTGCTGACCCTGTGTTACGTGTTCATCAGCCAGGAAAAATTGCAGATTATGATCCCCTTTCTGAGGGGCCACGCAATTCTCCATACTCTGCAAGGCAGTCAGCTACTGTCATTTATACATCAGATCGAGGACCAGGTATAGATTTGTTATCTCTCTCTCTCTCTCTCTCTCTCTCTCTCTCTCTCTCTCTCTCTCTTTGTCTGTGTGTGTGTGTGTGTGTGTGTGTGTGTGTGTGTGTGTGTGTGTGTGTGTGTGTGTTTGTGTTATGCTTGATTTTTTAGATCAGTAAGTGTTAATTTTTGTAAATACTGTGACGCATCTTTTGTGAAACATAGTCTTTACTGCTGAGTGGTGAACACATTGTTGGCACAGAAATGACGTAACTAGAACTGTGTTTTTCAGGTACTCTTCATTTCAAAACGTTATTAATATTGGCGGAAAAATCAGTGTTCATTTTACAGACTTGGAAGAAGATATTAAAATATCTGTAACTCATAATGTTTGTTTTTGTTAAACAATTACAATTGCACAGTTTTCAGGTGAAAGGCCTCTTTTTACACAATTATCTCTTACAGCTCAATTTTTAAGTGGATAGGTGTCAATTAACTTCTTAGTTGATTCTGAGTTTTTCTGTTGCTTATTGCTTTGGTAATATCTAGATATGACTTTTATGTGGAGGGAAAATGCAGAGTTGGACATTAAACTGTCAGTCCATGTTTAATTGGCTGAAAAGACAACTAAAATGACAGAGGTAGTAAAGGACACACCCATCCAACAAGAGAATTTCTAGCAAAGCACTGAAGCATTCAAATCAATCTTTGCAGCAGCATGTTAAGGAGATAGTTTCTTCTAGCTAATGTGAGAAGTACAGAGTACATGATGAATTACGATATGGAAAGTCGTATGTTTAACAATGAAAACCTACAAAATAAAGACGAGGAAAAAATAACAAAGCTTGTGATTAATGCAGTAGTGTCATATTATCATTCTGATAAGCAGCTGAAGTGCTCAAAGAACAGTCTGTAATGGATGAACTAGGTTTGTTTTTAACTTTTGATAGTGCTAATAATTCTTAGAATTGAAAACTGTAAACATTCAAATCCTTCAGTAAATAGTAACTGTGTACTACATATTAATTATGGCAATCCATACTTTAAGTGCAGGACTTTCTCTCTCTCTCCCCCCCCCCCCCCCCCCCTCACTCTACTAATTGTAAGTTACATTGATTTTTTTACTATTTTACTGCCGCCCCCTCCCCTTTCTACCTTTGAATGATTCACCAGACGAGATGTAGTTGTAAATTTTTCATTTCAGTGTTTCAAGTGCTAGAGTTTTGTATATGCAATTTCAAAGTAGTGTAATGTGGAATAAGTGCTAGACTTAACAAATTTAGAAATGTGTTAAAATTAAAACAATAATAAAAGATGAAAAAGCCGTATTAAAGTCAAAGAACCTGTTAAGTAGGTAAATAAAACGAAATGGAAGAATAAGTTGTGCTGGTGACCAAACTGAAACAGGATAAATAACTCAAAGCTAGTGAAGCAGATACATGAATTACTGTGTGTTAAAAGCAGCACAGTAGTTATAAACAGTGCTCTTTTCCTGGAGGATGCATAACCCTAATCATTTGTCAGTAAAGTGACTTCTTGAAAAAGTTAGAGAACTGTTAGTGTTTGTAATCACAATATGAAAGATGCAAGTGCAGTCTGTTGTGTGAAAAGCAATTCATTTAACTGTTTTGAAATAAATTTCATACTGTTTTTAAGGCAGTGGGAAAGAATCTGCTTTTTTTTAAGTTCTGTGACAGAAATTGACATTCAACAATTTAATGGAGTTAATGTTGCCCCCATTTTACATTCTGGAAATGCTTGTATTAATATTGTTAATAACATAGCAAAAGAAATGAAAAACAGTGATTGAAACAATTGAGTCAAGATCAGTAATATAATTCATTAATAATTGATGAGAATTCATTAATAATTGATGAGAATGCATTAATTAGCCAATTATCACCTTCACTAATTTATGAAGCAAACTCCCAAACATGAGATCCCACAGATATTTTCATTGATATAGTTGAGCTAAATAATGTTACTTCTGAAGGTATTTGTAACAAGTTTGTAAATTGTTTGGAACTCATGGGATTTCCTAAAAGAATTCTTGGGGGGAAAATATTATTCCAGTCGTAATGGAGCAGCAAAGATAAGAAGAAAAAGGAGTTGTTACATGAATGTAAAAACTTTTTCCCCATATTTCATTTTGGCATTGTACTAGTCATAGACTTGAATTATCAGTTGGTGGTATAATAAAAACATGCATCCCATCAGTATACCGCCAATCACTGAAAATTTCTTGAGAGTTAAAGCAGTGTGCAGAGCTACTTGAAACTGAAATTTTGAAAATTGACTGAATCTTGGGCAACCAGATAGGCAACATTAAGCTTCAGAATTGTCAACAGTGTGAAAACACCTTAAAGATTTGGTTTCTCACTTCACAGCTGCAAAAGCTGATCAAAACAAGGAGTGAATTGTCAGAGGTATGTACGAAGGTGTATTGAAGTGCATCACTAAAACTGTTTCCATTCTTGATTTAATTCTAATATGTGATGCTTTTAAAGAATCATGACAACTAAGCCTTGAACTAACCATGGGACATCCTACTGTATTATGCCCAAAGGAAGATAAGAAATCGGCCATTGGTGTTTAAAGAAAGGAAACTGGGCAGAGGCCCTATTACGGTGAAGCTTTCAAGGCAGTAGAAGAGCTGAACTTCAGATGAATTACACTGGAAATATAAACAAAGACCAGACATCTCGATCCCAGAAGATTTTAAGATTGTCTAAAACAGCAAATGGAGAGTTATCTTCTGCAGTCAGAGGTTATTGCTGTCTCTGAATGTGAGGAAGTGTTGGAGTCATTGACTTAGCCTGAATATATTGGAAGAACATGCAGTGAAACCAAGTATAAAAACCTTATGTCATCATTTTGGTCTTCTGCGAGAGGGATACTTTCAGGATTTTAGGATTATTTGATGGAGAAGAAAACACCAGCATCCCTCTTCCCTCTTTTCAATGCAGTGAAATGTTTTCCCATATCTACTAGTGAATGTGAACATGAGTTTTTGCAGAAGACCATTGGTTCCTAACTGCAGTTGTTTTTGAAGCAATGGGTAATGTACACTCTTGGTTTATGAAATGAAGTCTTGCAACTGATGCCAAGGTTGAAGTAAGAAGTTGTGAAAAACTACAGCAGCCATGAACTGATATCAATTGGGGAAAATGTTATACTGCTGAGTAGTGTTAATTAAAAGGTAGTTTCATAGTTAAATAAATAACCAACTATCTTTAAAACCTCAGTAATTGTCACTGCATTGTATTCTAGAGTGATAGCACCCCCCCCCCCCCCCTCCCCACCCAAACGTTCAAACGTTCTTTCCCCCATAATAAAACGAGCGATGGTTGTAAATATAGGCATTGTAACAGTATTAATGGTGGTAGTATAATATTGATGCATAAAATGATTGCTTATGACTACAACAATAGGTCTGATATGTAATGGTCTCCTACTATTAAAGTTTCATAGTTGATGCGTATGTCAGAAATGACATTTCGTGGTGCCAGGCAATGATCATATTGATAGAACTATGTGCAAATAAAGTATTGCTTATCCAAAGCTTCTGGTGGATTGTTACGACATCTTTCAATTACTTAAGAGGTGATGTTCAAAATGTTGTAATTTTTTTTATAATTGTTGTGAAATGAAGGATGGTTGCCGGCTTGTGTGGAAAGGAAGATTAGATGGTTAATGAGTCTACAATGTTAAATTAAGATTAAAATGTGGTTTGAGGGTGAAACATCTAAAGTGAAAGTGGGTACATCAAAAGGAAAAACAGTAAGGAAGAAAACATTAAGATTGTGGCTCAAATTTGAAGTAAAACACAGAGAATGAAAACCTTTGTTCGTATCTCACATGTAAAGTTACTGTTTTGCATATGTTGCTTACAATAATACTTTAAGTTTCTGAGTAATTATGTAATCCCACCCAGTGCCTCAACAATTTAACCATCATTCAGTGTGTTCAAAAAATCTCCCTCATTGAAAATTTTAATTCTGAGAGCTGAAGATTTGTCTTTCTTTCTTGATTATTTCTGCACCCTTTTTGTTCAGCATTTCTACCTTCGTGTGTTGCTTACAGCTTTTCTTTTGTAAGATTTGCTTCTAATACCACAGGTATCTTTTGAGAAATAGGTCTAAAACTGCTATATGGGATGTGGGTTGTGAAACAAATGTGCATTTACTGTCTGAAAAGGAAACTGTTGTAGTGGTGGTTGTGGACGTATTATATTTGTATTTTTGTAAGACACTATCTTGCCTTCCACCAGTTACACACTTATTCCAATATGTGTAAAAAGGGATACAACAGGTATATCTTCATAATGTTTGTCAACTCTGTGCCTTAGTTATTGTCCTGCTAAGTGTGAATTAATGTCCACATTCATACCAGCAGTATAGAAAGTAGGGCATTCAGTGTCTGGTTTGTTTGTATGGTTTGTTTGTATGGTTTTATGAAAGCACTCTGATGAAAGAAGAGGGTGTAAGATTAGTCTATATGGTTTTTTTTTGTTTGTGACTCTTGTGGTTGAGTGTAGTTATGTTGTCCCAAAGGAAAGTGTGTTTGAAGGTTTGGTACTTGGAATAATTAATGCCAAATGAGTTGTGGTTTTATTTGGCAATCATCTGTTACAAGAATGTAAATTAGTAAGGAAATAAATTATTCTTAATGTTCTAGAACAAAATATTGTGAATTATGTTATGAAAGGGTTTCCTGTAGTTCTAAAATTATCTTATTTTGCTTGCAGTTATGAGCCCCCCAGGTCGCCAAGTTGGATCAGTTGCTGATCTAGACCCAGTAAATGACTTCTATGGCTCACTTTCAGCAGCAGATAGGTCAGCTGCTAATGCAAACAGACAGTCTGCTAATCAGTCACATGGACAGTCAATGGGACCAGGAAGGCAAGGGGTAAGTTACTTAGAGACTTCACTGATAAGAAGCTATTCATGTTTCATATAAAATAGTGTTGGACTTCATCCGTGTGTACACTGATCAGCCAAAACATTATGACCACTGCCCACTGTGACATAGTATGCTGCCTGGTGATGCGATAACAAAAATATGTAAGTGGAGCAATCACGGAAGGGGAATCGCCTTAGCGAAGATACGGGCTGCAAATGGGGAAAATCTATTGAGATAAGCAACTTTCACAAAGGGCATGTTGTTGTTTTTGTTGTTCAGAGCCTATGAACAAGCTTCTCGAAAATGAAGAAGCTGGCTGAATTTTCAAGTCCTCGTTTGGTGAGCATCTACGGAAGGAGATCGAACAGTGAAACTGCCACTAAGTGCTAAATGGTTGGATGTCTTTAACTCTTCACAGAACATAGATTTGGAGGCTTGTCTGCTCTGTAAACAAGGATAACCGGTGATATTTGGCATCTCTGCTGAAAGAGCACAATGCTGATGCATGCACAGGTGTTCCAAAGCACTCCAGTCTTCGTATATTGCTGAATGTGAAGCTCTGCAGGAGACCACCCCTAGGTGTTCACATTTTGACCCAACATAATCAATTCAGATTGCAGTGGGCACTGCACGATCAGGATTCACCAGTCAATCAATGGAAACGTGTTGGCTCTTTGCATGAATCACGTTTTTGCTACACTAGGTTGCTGGATATCTCCACGAGCCCCTTCATAGAGGTGAATGACTGCTTGAAACGTGTAGCACACCATGGTTGCAGGTTTGTGGCACTTGTCACTAGAAAAGTTAACCTGCAGGAAAACTGTTTTGAATATTATGGGCACCTATCCTATGCCAGAACATGGTAATGTGTAACCCCCCCCCATCATCACCACCACCAAAGGATTTATTACTTTCATATCGCTCAGTGGAATTTCCTGAGAGAACAACACTACTGCAAATGTTAATGGTGGTTATACTGAAATTAATTGTGGTGGTATATAAAATGTATGCAATGACTGAAAATAAAATTCTTCTGAGTCCTTTAAATCATCTAGTCACTAATCTTTTGGCCTTAGTTGCATGGGAAATAATAAATGTGACTTCCTGTCAGATCACTGTAGGTTCATCTGTGTACTTCTAAAGGTAGTTTGCCAACTGGGAAAAAAAAGTTGCGTTAATGACATTGCAACTTGCAGTATAAATATTAAACTAGTAAAGTTAAATAAATGGTATGTCAGTGGAATTATTCATGATTTGTAAAAAAAATTCAATCGCTTTTACTTCTTACACAGCAGGAGTGCTTACATTGTTCTGTAAAGATATTGAAAAGGAGTTAACTGCAGGTAAATTTTGATATGATATCAAAAAATATAAAATGACATGAAAGTACTTCCTGTAATCCATTTTGTCAGTAATTTCATAAAATTCTGCCATAAAGAAAAGATAGTATTTCTTGATATATTCAAAACACTATTTATTTATTTTATTTGCAGAGGGTGTATCGTGCGATGTACAACTATGATGCACAGGACTCTGATGAAGTATCTTTCATGGATGGTGACTTAATCATTAATTGCAGCCCAATAGATGAAGGTTGGATGACAGGTCTTGTTGAGCGCACGGGTCAGACAGGAATGTTGCCAGCCAATTATGTTGAGCCAGTTAATTGAAGATGAATAAATAAACAAAAGATCATTTATACAGAAAGAAAATACTAATGTCCTGAACAGAGACATGACACAGTGCTTTTGATTAATTTTAAGTGATTATTAAATCAGGAGCACTGAGTCCAATTATAGCGATGAATAAGAGCAGTGAAGTGGAATGCCTTCAATATTACTGTTACTACATAATTGTTCATGGTATATTTTATGATAGCTTTTAATAATTGACCTTTTAAATTTTGATAGTAGCATTTACACTGTTCTTAGAACTTGTATACCTTCTCCAGTAAACATGTTGTTCTTGTGTACATAAGAAAAAGGCTATAGTATTTTTATAAGACATTTACAATCTTGTTGTATTCTATTTACACAGATGAGAGTTCTGATTATAGTTTGAGAGGAAAAGAGGGTGCTAACTGGTTAATATAGTGACTAGGCAGTATTTTTGTTAAAATTATTCTATGGCCATGTTATTTTTCAGTATAGTATTTTACTATTTTGTAACTCTATGCCCCCCTTTGTAATTTAAAATATTACATATATATATATAATGTATTTTGAACTGTTGTAGTTCTTTTTTATAGAAAAAGTCACACTTTTGATGCGTTTGTATTAAAGTGAATACAGAATATATTGCCCTTCTGCCAACTGTTGAAAGGCAGTTATCTGTCCTAAAGCTGAGTAAGAACTTTTGACTGAAGTTGTTAAGATATGAAGTTCACAAAAGTCTAGTTCATATTTGGTGTAGTGAGCAGCTAATGTATCATGGCTATCATCTTGGTTTTAATCTATTACCATATTAATACCTACATAAAAGTGGCCAATACAAATTATTAACTGCTAGTATGTGAGCATTAACCGAAAACTTGCATCAGGGAGTTTTTCATTCCACACACTTCCAAATGCCATGTTGAATAAAACTAAAGTAATTAAATCATCTATTATGCTTCCTCCCTCTTTGTTCATTTTATTTGAATGCAATTGTAGCAAATTTACTTGCATTAGATTGTATTTTATTAATTGCAAATGTCACAAAAATAGTTTTGCAGTAGCTCGCAGTGACTGAAAGTCGTACTTGGCCAACTGTATTAAGTTTATTTTGTAATGTCTTGTTTTGTGTTAAAATGTTTTACATTTGCACAGATATCAAGAAAGTATCAGGGTTAAGTTATTGTTGCTGATACTTTGTTGTTGTACTAACCAAAAAGTACCTTTAATGTTACAGTTGAGGCTTCTAGAAATCCAAATTATGCATTCATTTTGTGCTAACAGAATTCTCATTGCATTCTGAATGCAGTATACACAGCAGTTATACCTTTACCTATGTATCAATTTTTTTTAGTGAATGATCAGATTAATTTAAATGTTTAAGTTTGAAGGAAGTTTAAAAATGTTTACCTTTTTTATTTTTTTTTTACATATATAATGTTTCACTTGCAGCAGTTTGAGTTACATATTGTTCTGATAAACCTTAGGTTCTGCAACATAACCAGAAAAGTAACCTCAGTATTTGTTTTATTGAGACTTCTCCTCCTACTATTACATTCCAGTTTACATTTTCCTAAATTTGTTTAGTTTAACTTAATTCCTGAATGACTCATTTTATGTTGCTATCAATACGTTTGAAGTGATGTCACAGTTCTTGACATACATCATAAATTGTCTTGGGGTTTGCTTTAATCACAATTATTCTGCAGAATAGACAGTGCTACTCACTATTTAAGTTCCTCACCTACTCCTCATGAAGATAGCCTTTGAGTGACAGGAAGTAACTTTTTTCAGTCAGGTTCCAGATATATGCAGAAGTATTACCTAATGACTTAAGTTACTGGTTCAAGATTTTTGTATCTCCTTTAAGTGATTGAAACATTATAATTTCTGTATCATCATCATGTTTCCCATGAACTACTCTATGGGAGTTGCTAAATGGTCTTTTTGTAAGCACTGTTGCAAGATCCTTACACATGATTGGTAGCAGTGTGTGTTACATTTGCAAACATCTTCCAGTACACTGCTTTTAAATGTGTTGGCCAATGGTTATTCTATTTTGTTGTCTTATAGGCTTTTGTTTAATCTTAGGTTACTGCAATGATATGAATACTGGAAAGTAGATACCATCATATAATGTTGGGTATCATTGTGATAACTGCCATGTATCCATTATAGCAGTAATATGACCATTCTCTTACAGTGGTGTACAGTATTGTTAGATTTACAGAAGTGATAACTATGGTGGGGTTTCGTGCATAATTTTGCATTTAAAATTTCCAGAACTTAATCCTTGGAAAGCTACTCTTTCTTTAGGATTTTTCAGGGTAAATCCCTGGACAAATGTTGTCAGCATAAATGGTGCAAACTCA
This sequence comes from Schistocerca gregaria, assembly GCF_023897955.1. Taxonomy (NCBI): domain Eukaryota; kingdom Metazoa; phylum Arthropoda; class Insecta; order Orthoptera; family Acrididae; genus Schistocerca; species Schistocerca gregaria. Next base: position 198,326,053 of record NC_064931.1, on the reverse strand, counting down.
TTCTTCGTGTATACAGCAGTTTGATAGTTCTTTCAGTGTTTAGAAAGAGTTGCTTGCCACCACCATCATAATAATTATAGAATGTAATTTCATAATTTGTGCAGTATTTTTCTTAATTGTAATCATTACTGGTTATTCATGCTCAGATTTCAGTTTATTTGTATTTTTTTTCTTTTTGTCACAATCACTAATGAAGTTAACATTCCTTACATGTTACGAAGAAATGTTGAGCGAGTCTCGCCAGTGTAACTATGCTCTTGTCATTCTTTTTTAACTTAAGTCGAACTGTGTCACTCATGTTCTGCAACGTATGAGAAATACCTCGGGAAAGCTTCGAATTTAGAAAGCAAGAACTGAAGTGGATAAAATCATTTGATTGTTTTTAAGCTGCATTTATACAACTGAATATGTTGATTCATGGTGATAGCAATAGTGTCTACTTTGTATGGATGGTAAAGATCTGTTGTTGCTCAGAAACTGCTCAGAAAATGCTCAGAAAATCTTTAAAACTCAAATTTCAGATGGAGATAAAAGGAATTAAATTTATTGCTGTAGATGTTTCAATTGCTAAGTAAAGATCATGAAGTGTAGAAAGCATAGCCCCAAAAAAGTCACATTCCAAGCAAAATAGTTTAATATCACCTGGAATTTAATTTACAAATAATTTTTGTAATAACTGTTACATTCTGTATTTTTTCATTTTTGTAATCGGAAGAAGTCCTGTAAAAGTTCTACAATGAAAGTTGCAGTCCAGGAACATTATTTCCTATTTGCAATAGTATAATTTGAACTGGAATTTGAGGGACCACATACTTGTATTTTGTTAATATGGCATTTAAGAAATGTTAAAAAAGAGAATACTGTATTGTACTAAAAGTTAAATGAAATGAAAATAAAAAAATATTAGTTAAAATGCGTTCTTTTCCTTTCTTATATAGTGGTTATCAATGTGCAAGACTTAATAGCTCATTTGTAAAAATAAGATGAAAATTGATGACATCCACGTTGGATTATGAGTAAAATGAGGGGTCTCATTGTGGAAATTGTAATTTTTTGTGAACATATTTTAGTGGAGAAACTAGACATTGACTCAAATAAGAGATGTAAGGAATAATTTTAAGATGTAAAAATTTAATTCTGTTTTAATTATTCTTGACCATCCCAGAAGTTTTCAAATTGCAATAAATACTCAAGAAATTCTACACACAACTGTAATACCTGAATACCGATAAGGTGCCAGCCCCAGATTGTATTTGCATTACATTTTCTGCACATAAGTGTCTTTCAGGAACCCATCAGTTAGGCACAGGCATGCTTCATGTCGCTAAAGTAACAGAGTACACTTATTTTGTGGTGAACAGTAACTTGTACATCTAATAACATAGGAATTGTCAGATTACGTCCCAGGAGAGACAGTCCCTGGGGTTGGTCATTGTGTCAGTGCACCTGACAAAGATGACATGTAATAGTCAAAATATTGTACCTGCTGGACACTATCAACTGACAGACATGTGGACTGCTAGATGAACTAATAAACTTGGAAATAAACACCTAATTCAGTTTCTTCAGTTTCTCCATGTCATGATTTTAATTTAATACAGATGTATCATCAGCAAACAGTACTAGGGAAAATCATTAACATATAAAAGAAGACAAGAACTAAGAATAGAGCCTTGAGTGACACCTTGCCACTGCTCTCCATCCTGGAGCATAATTTGATAAATTTGATACATTTGAGTACAGAATTATTCTTGGCATCACATTACCTATATGTGACATAAGCCACTATAGTTCACTGCCCGTAATACCATGTTTAACTAGTTTGTGGGTTAGCAAGGCGCGATTTACAAAGTTAGACCTTTCCAAGTGGACAAAAGATTCTGATGCATTATTATCCTTATCTAGTGAAGTGCTATTCTTATTGACATTGTTGTTTATTCTATCTTCAGTGTTTTACTTTGCTGAAAACCAAAATGGTTGCTTAAAATAATCTCGTGTTGCAATAAAATGTATCTGGATGAAACAATTGTGTTGAAAATAACTTGCCATATTTACGTGATTATAAGACGAGGTCTTTTCCCATATTAGTCTTTCGAAAAATATGGGATTGTCTTATATTCACAGATTACACTATTACTGCTGAGATAAATATCTTCACACTGTGTGATAGATTAATATAGAAGTTGTCTAACATTTACAGATGAAGCTTTGGGTATTAAGGTTTTGTACAAATTTATTTTCAATATTTCTGATGTGTAGAGCTTAGCTAACAATACCTTCTTTCGAATAGGCTAGGTATTTCCCAATACGTAGAAGTGCTCAATCCAGTATTGATAATGCTCACTCTATCATGTGACATTTAACTTGGGGTGCTAGTGCAGTGGATTGATTTGTGAGAAACTATGAACGAGGCACTACAACAATCTAATGCTCTTCTTAAAAATTGACAATTTTGTGAAACACAGGAGGAAATAGCATTGAATTCTATTAACTCATAAACTTCTATTGTATTCGAATCTGTTTGCTGTAGAAGTTCTTGTCCATGTATGGATACTGTATTCATAAATTTATGCTGCTTTTTAAGTGCAGGTAACATTCAAAGGTAAAGATCTTGTCCTTCAAGAACAGTTACACAATTCTAAACTCAAGTCAGTATTTTATTTGGTTATGAGAAACAAGATTTACGAAGTGTGTTGCAAATAATTCAGTAGCTGTTAAAGTAGTGGAATACTGGAGGCAAATATTACCAGCTTTTAATAAGCTTAAGAACAAACGGGCGACATTCAGATGACATGAGGAAGAAAGTTGATCCAGAATTAAATGTCTAACAAACAAATAAAATCACATTAAACTGCAGTCAGCGCAAGAAAAAAATATAGGAGAAAGACCCATTGTCAAGACAGTACCAACAGAAAGCAATAAATTGTGGCATGAGCAAAAGTTTGAGAACTGACTGAATTGTGTTTGCAAACTTTTATTTACATATTAGTTACTGTTGTTGCATGTGACCTGCACTCTACAAGATATAACCATCACTGTTGCTCAAACACAGCACTGTGGAAGGCTAGGAGGAGGAGGAGGAGGAGGAGGAGGAGGAGGAGGAGGAGTGAGAAAGTGTGGGGAGGTGAGTGGTGAGTGAGCAAAAAATTTCATTATGCTACCAAACATGGGAATCTATTATGTGTACTTCAGCTTTTTATGAACATCTACCATGTTTAAGCTGCAGTTTGCCTGAACTCAGAATCTAATTGACTTTAAAATTGGCCAAATAGTCAACATCATCAAACATTTTTGCTAGAAATGCTGAAAGTGTAGACTGAGGTCAGTGTCATATTAACATGTTTTGACCAGTAATGTTGTCAGAAACGCTAGGGGCTGTGTCTGCTGCTGGTTCTACTCAGACCCTGAGGGTGTGGGAAGAAGAATAGTGGTACCACAGATGACTGGCTAAACAAGAGACAGTGAAATTAAAAATTAATGTAAAAATTTTTTTCTCTTTATTGTATTTATCCTTGTATTACCAAAATGTAGAAAATCAAACAGCATAAGTTTACCCTAGGTGTAATGGTAACTTTTCAGGCAGCAAAAAGTTTCTTAAGAGAGTTGACCAACAAGAGCACAAAAATCTATTTAGATCAGTGAGTGCCCCCATAGCCTTGTGGCTATCGCTAGTGGCTGTTCATTTCGAAACCATTCATTCTATTCTGTGACCAGCTTATTTTTTCCAAATTGGAGTGGGTTCACTGACCCTCATGGCAGCAAATGAGACTGCAAAAGTGGCATTGGATTGGTTTGCAATACTTTGCAAGTCTGGAGAGATATGTTTAGTTTTCTTGAGTGAAATTCTTTTTACACAGTTTGTTTTTGAGAGGAAATTGTGGGATTTGTATCACTTAACTGAAGTTTCTGGAGGGAGATTGCAATTTGGCAGAGACCTCAATAAATTCATTTTACAATTTATGAAATAAGAGTATGGGGTGGGGCAAGTAAGTGATCTGGAGAACAAGTCTAGGCTTCAAAGATACACAGTAGAGGAAAGGAAATACAGTACTAACATGACTATAGCAGATGAAAGTGATCACCATCCATCTCTGGGCACTTTTGGGACCTGGTCAGCAAATTGTTGAAGGTAGATCAAAGTTAGCAGGAATTGCTGATGTCTCATCTGAAATGTTCTACTACAGTTCTTGAAGATTAGGAGGGCTGCCGGCCGCGGTGATCTCGCGGTTCTAGGCGCGCAGTCCGGAACCGTGAGACTGCTACGGTCGCAGGTTCGAATCCTGCCTCGGGCATGGATGTGTGTGATGTCATTAAGTTAGTTAGGTTTAAGGAGTTGTAAGTTCTAGGGGACTGATGACCACAGCAGTTGAGTCCCATAGTGCTCAGAGCCATTTGAACGATTTAGGTGGGCTGTTGTAATACACCTTAGACTTGAGTGCTCCCTACGCAAAGTAATCGCATACTGACAGATCAGGTAACCTGGTGGCCAGCTAGGGCCATGACCAGAGTAACCTTTGCTAACAACTCAGCTCCAAGGTTCAGCCGGCTGTATGGTCACAGGGTGTGGTTTTATGCATACGTTCATGTTCCAACCATATCCACTCACCTGGGCCACTTTTATTTGCCCCACCTTGTAATGTAGAGGTATTGTTTTAAGAATTTTTTGTAATTAAAATTTCATGTTTTTTCCCTTGATTAAATGATAATTGTATTAATACATGGTTTGGAATAAATGCCAAATGGAATTATACAAAAATTTAAGTGAAGAAAAATACACTTCATTATTGAACTGAAAGCAACACATTGATTTTGTCTTTGGAGTTCATATAGTAACTGTCCTCTCATGTCCCAAGAGATATGGACAGCTAGAATTCTTACATAATCATATTCTGGAGCATTGTCCAAGCTACAAGGTGTGTTTTTTAAGTACGTACTGTTTTGAAATTTAAAAAAGACGTGCTGAGATATCTCAATAATTTTATTTTTACATCAAAGCCTGTACCTTAATCTACGCACTGATGCCTTTAGTCTGATTCTTCCTTGTTTACATTGTGTACTGAGTGTTTAAGATACCTCTGATAATCGTGAGTCCCACCGACTGTGAAGTACAGGCTGTTATAAGATTTCTTAGTGCTAAAGGCCTAAAAGTGATCAATATTCATCGTGAGATCTGTGCAGTTTATGGAGAAAACATTGAGTGATGGGAAGGTAAGAAAGTGGGTGAGAGCATTTAAAGATGGCCGCACAAATGTGCATGATGAACAACGGAGTGGGCATCCTTTGGCCATTACTGAAAGTTTGGTGCAGTAAGTGGACAATAAGGTGAGAGAAAACAGACGCTTTACGAGTTCTTCATTGTGGGATGACTTTCCTAATGTTTCTCGTAGTGTTTTGTATGACATTGTGACTGAGCACTTGAATTACCAAAAATTGTACGCATATTGGGTACCGAAAATGTTGACTGATGTGCACAAAGCCAAACGTGACTTTCCTTGAGCAGTAACACGATGACGATTTTTTAAGCCAACTTGTTACAGGTGATGAAATATGGGTAGCCTACGTCAGACCAGAATCAAAGCAACAGTCCATGGAAGTTGAGCAAGGGCATCGTTTTGCTGCAAGACAATGCCCATCTGCATGTGCGAATCAGACCAAAGATCTCATCACATCTTTTCAATGGGAAACTCTAGATCATCCTCTGTGCAGCCCCGATCTTGCACCCAGTGACTACCATCTATTCCTACACTTGAAGAAATACCTGGGCGGTCAGCATCTTCAGGTGATGATGAACTCAAAACCGTGGTGATGTAGTGCTTAACAAGTCAGGTGGCAGACTTCTATGAGGAGGGTATTCAAAAACTGGTACAATATTATGACAAGTGCCTCAATATTGACGGAAATTATGTAGGAAAGTAGATTAAGGTACAGGCTTTCATGTAGGAAAGTAGATTAAGGTACAGGCTTTCATGTAGGAAAGTGGATTAAGGTACAGGCTTTCATGTAAAAACGAAATTATTGAGATATCTTAGCATGTCTTTTTAATTTCAAAACATTACTTACTAAAAAAACACACCTGGTATAAAGGAAGGCATTTAATCGGAAAAAGAAGCTTCTTTTCAAATGTCATCAGATTTAGAAAGCATGTGAAACAGCTTAGTATCTTGGTTTGTTATACATTACAGGAGATGAACAGATATTCATTTTGCCTATATTTGTGGAAAGTTTCCAGTACTGTAGGACATTAGTGATTGATAGTAAAGATATGGAGTATTGTGGCAGGAACATGGTAATAATAAAATCCATGAAGCATTTTTGAAAATCACTAAGTAAATGGCTAAGCATAACATAACAAATGATGCACTAGGTGAAAGATCAGCTATCAGTGTTTTAAACATGGTGCTGACTAGTTAGTTTTGAAAAGTAGGGTAGGGTGCCACTAACTATAGCTGCTGAAAGTGGTGGCAAAAATTGGGGTGGTCCCACAGATTCTCGATTGTGTTTAAATCCAGTGAGTTTGGCAGCCAGGGGAGCACAGTAAACTCATCCTGGTGCTCTGTTAACCATGCACATACACTGAGAACTATGTGACACTTTGCGTTGACTTCCGGTAGATGCCATCATGCCAAGGAAACTGCTCGTAGGAGTGGAAATGGTCTCTAAGGATAGATACATACTTGCGTCCATCCATTGTGCCTTCCAGAATGATGAGATCATGCAGGAAATGTGATGAAAATGTTCCCCACACCATTGCACTCCCTCCTGAGTTTGCTTTCAGATGTTCCATGTTGTACATGCTAATGAACACTTATTCAATGGAGCAGAAAACGAAATAAATCTTAAAAGGTCACTTGCCACTTAGTGAATGTCCTGTTGTGGTACTGGGATGCAAATTCCAACTCCTGTCACCAATGGAGAGCAGTCAGCATGGGTGCATGATCCATGCGCCTGCTGCAGAGGTCCATACACAGCAATGTTTGCTTAATGGTCATTTGGGAGCTAAGATTTTTACCCTTCACACTTCCCTCCACTAAATTGGTGATCCCTTGATGCCTCAGAATATGTCCTACCGACCGATTGCTTCTTCTAGTCGACTTGTGCCATGAATTCCTCTTCTCCCCAACTCTATTTAGCACCACCTCATTAGTTATGTGATCTATCCATTTAATCTTCAGCGTTCTTCTGTAGTGCCACATTTCAAAAGCTTCTATTCTCTTCTTGCCTAAACTGTTTATTGTCAGTGTTTCACTTTCATACATGGCTACACTCCATACAAATAGAAAAGCCTTCATGACACTTAAATCTATATTAGAAGTTAAAAAATTTCTCTTCTTCAGAAATGCTTTCCTTGCCATCGCCGGTCTGCATTTCATATCCTCTCTACTTCGACCATCATCAGTTATATTGCTGGCCAAATAGCAAAACTCATCTACTACTTTAAGTGACTCATTTCCTAATTTAATTCCCTCAGCATCACCCGGTTTAATTTGACTACATTCCATTATCCTCGTTTTGCTTTTGCTAATATTCATATCCTCCTTTCAAGCCACTGTCCATTCCATTCAACTCTTCTTACAAGTCCTTTGCTGTCTCTGACAGAATCACAATGTCAGCAGCAAAGCTCAAGGTTCTTACTTCTTCTTCTTGGACATTAATTCCTGCTCCAAATTTTTCTTTTGTTTTTTTTTGCTACTAGCTCAATATGCAGATAGAACAACATCATGGATAGGCTACAGCCCTTCTCAACCACTGCTTCCTTTCGCGCACGTCAACTCTTGTAACTCCCACCCAGTTTCTGTGCAAATGTAAATAGCCTTTCACTCCCTGTATTTTATCCCTTCCACCTTCACAATTTGGAAGAGTGTTCCAGTCAACATTGTCAAAAGCTTTGTTTAAGTCTACGAATGCTATAAACATATATTCGTATTTGGTGTATAGCTTATTACACTTAGTCGAATACATGAGTCCAGATGTTCATCAGTCATCCTTGTTCTGTGTTTATTTTTTATAAAGTTCATATTTGAAAACAGTGACTCACACAGGTAGGTAGAAGCAAACAAGGCCTTTATTCTAAGAACAACATTAAGTAAGATAGGGTATTCCTCCTGAAGAATTAGAGGTCAACAGGTTTTGGGTTCTGCAACACTTTTGAAAAGCAAATCATTTTTAGTGATATTATTTAAAGTTCAAGAGCTGTCCTATCTATGTCAAAAACTTTTGCAATGGAAGAAGATATATTCAGTAGTTCAATGTCAGCCCAAGGGAAAGATACAAACTGGGTCACCACTGAAATCTTTTTGAAGTCTGAAAACTGATCACTGAAATTGTCCCTCAAATTGGAGATCAGTATTGCATGACATTCACTATTGTAAGGTATCTCACTTTCTTCTATTTGGGTCTTCAGAGTTGGAAAAATGTCTTAATTCACCCCTCTTAAGGCAGCACTCCCACAAAAACAATTTTTCAGTAAAAGAATGTACTTCACATGTCATATCAGCAATATCTTTGTCATTGCCTTGAAATTTCAAATTTAGCTCATTAAGCTTTTCTGTTAGGTCAATGAAGAAATCAAAATCTGTGAGCCAGAGAGGATCTTCAATACAACCTGAGAGACTATTCTCATTTTGTTCTTGCAAAAACAGTTTGATAGCCGGTAAAAGCTTGTGGAAACATTGCAACACTTTTCCCTTGCTGAGCCAGCGCACTTCATTGTGGAACAGTAAATCTCCATACTGTAGTACTAGTTCATTTGCCAAATACTTGAAAAGTCTTCTGAATTTTTCATAACAGAAAGAAATGGTATATGCATTTGTTTATTGTGTGATGCTTAGATTGCATTTGTGAAAAAGACAAACTCTGAACTGAGAAAAATCAAGAAACTGAAAAATCAATTAAGTGTTCAACAAAGCATGTTCACGAAACCAGTAAACAAGTGTTGCCGCCACTTAATTTTATTGACTATCTTTACAACAGTATTCGTAGTTTCTATCAAATTTAAAAACTTTCCACACAGAGACTGCTGGTGTAAAATACAGTGATAACTTAAAAATGGTGGAAAACTTTCATCTCTTTGGGACAGAGCAATAAAACCACTTTTAGATCCTCTCAAGGCTGGGGCTCCATCTGTGGTAATGCATACAAGCTTGTGGATAGGTATTTTCTCCGATAGAATCAGTTGCTTCATGGCAAAAAATATATCTTCCCCTCTTGTATGACCTTTCAAAGAAATTACTTTCAAAAGTTCTTCCTTGACAGTAAAGTTATTAAAAACCATCCTTACAAAAACTGGCAACTGAGCAGTACCTGTTGCGTCAATGGACTCATCTAATTGCATTGAAAAATAACAGCACTCATCCAAGTCTCTTTTCAGTTGACAGAAAACATCATTAGATATATTTTCAACTTTCCTTGTGACCGTTATTGATGAAAGTTGAAGGAATTCGATGGCCGCAACTATTTCAGACTTGTTCTTGAAATTATGAAACAACCCATCAGCAGCTTCTCGAAATGCTTCTTTTACGATTTCACCATCTTTGAAGGGTTTCTTCCTTTTCGCCAATACATTGAAAACGTGATGAGAAGCAAAAGTAGCAGCAACACTTTTGTTTACTGGTTTCATGAACATGCTTTGTTGAACACTTAATTGATTTTTAAGTTTCTTGATTTTTCTCAGTTTGGAGTTTGTCTTTTTCACAAATGCAATCTTAGCATCACACAATAAACAAATGCATGTACCATTTCTTTCTGTTATGAAAAATTCAATGTTCTCATTCGGAATGAAAATGATAAATTTAAGTTTTTCGATACACAACTCATTAGGCGTGAAGTCGCTGCACTACTCGTATGTTCTTGAAAAGTGTCAACAAGGTATGCAACTACGCATGCTCAGTGCTGAGTACTGGCGGCACAAAAAATTCTGCCTATCTATTTTCCATGTTCTATTACATTGCAGAAGTTGGTAGTTCGTAGTACACGGCACAAAACTCACCGCCTTCTCCTGACAAGTATCGAACACATTTCATAAAGATGAGTGAAACAGTGCAGCAACGAGTGGTGCGCGGGTGGCGGCTGATTTAACTAATGCGGAAAAAAATTTTAGAGGTTCAAGGTAGATGTTGGTACCAGTTCTACGCTGTTATTAACAATCAAAACAACTTGTGTTGAATGAGCACGCATTTATACTGCTACAGAAAACAATTGACAATTTGATTCAACAATTTTTCTTTTGCACTCTCAGTACTCACGCGATATACCACATAAGCACTTGCGATCCACCAGTAGATCATGATCGACATGTTTCTGACCCCCTGCTTTACGCAGTATCATATCTCCCATCTCACCTTCATCTACTTCATCTTCCATTTCCAAAATATTGCCCTTAATACACCGCCTTTCTACAGACCCTCTATATACTCCTTCCACCTTTCTGCTTTCCCTTCTTTGCTTAGGACTGGTTTTCCATCTCAGCTCTTGATATTCATACAAGTGGTTCTTTTTTTTCCAAAGGTCTCTTTAATTCTCCTATAGGCAGCATCTGTCTTGGCACTAGTGATACATGCTTCTACACTATGTGATCGAAAGTATCTAGACTCCCTCAAAAACATATATTTTCCACATTAGGTGCATTATGCTGCCACTTACTGCCAGGTACTCCATATCAGCGAGCTCAGTAGTCATTAGACATTGTGAGAGAGCAGAATGGGGTGCTCCGCAGGGAACTCACGGACTTCGTACGTGGTCAGATGATTAGGTGTCACCTGCCATATGTATTTATGCAAGATTTCCACACTCCTAAATGTCCCTGAGTCCACTGTTTTTAATGTGATAGTGAACTGAAACGTGAAGGGACACGTACAGCACAAAAGCATACAGGCCGACCTTGTTTGTTGACTGACAGTGACCACCGACAGTTGAAGGAGGTCGTAATGTGTGATAGGCAGACATCTATCCAAAGCATCACACAGGAATTATAAATTGCATCAGAATCCACTGCGAGTACTATGACAGTTAGGCGGGAGGTGAGAAAACTTGGATTTCATGGTCGAGCAGCTGCTCGTAAGCCACATATCAAGCCTGTAAATTTCAAACGATGCCTCGCTTGGTGTAAGGAGTGTCAACATTGGACGATTGAACAGTGGAAAAATATTGTGTGGAGTGACAAATCATGGTACACAATGTGGTTGAACCATGGATTTACTTTCAAAACTTTTTCTTGAGAATTTACTTTATTTACTAGCGATTCATCAAGAACATTAACACATTTAATCGCGCTCTGTGAGCGTGGAAGTAGTTGCCAGTGGGTAACTGATGAAACCAAATCAAATTTCTTTCAACAAATGGAAATTTTATTCCTAACACCCCCCCCCCTTTATTGTTGTTGTTATTATTATTATTAGAAACATATTTAAAATTATAATCAGAAAGTACCCTCTAAATATCAAGTTGCAATTTATTCAGAGGCAGAAAGAACAAATTTTTGACAGTATGAGCTTTTGGGCTGAGAATCTTGCTGCTCCCTTTTGACACGGCCGTAGTCATGACCGCTCACAACAACCTCTGAAAGACTACACTGGTGCAAATCTGCAACACACCAGATTACTTTAAACTAAAAATTTTAACAACTCACACAAGCACATAAGCTATGCACCCCGTAGGAGCGATGGAAATGGTACAAAACACTAACATTAAAAGATTAACTTCCCACCGAAGGTGCAACTTGATTTTAAAAAAAAGACTCTTATGGTGGAAGGGTGGCAACTTTATATACTAAAATAACCATTTAAATAAAAACCAATGAAATGCAGTCTTACGCAAAATATACAAGGTTAGCCAAACATGCTCTACATTACACATATACTGCCTCTCAAGATGATAGCCAAGATAAAAACATATTTCAGGAATTCGGCCATAACACTTCAAGCAATAAATTCGTTAACACCGAACCTGACAAACATGACAGAGCCAGCTATTAACGTATGGCAGATTGACAGGGAGATTACTGAACAACCCGAACTGCAGGTTGCTCTACCCGCCCCTACTCCACAAGGGAAAAACGGACCACCCAATTCATAAATAACCACTTTCCTGTGGGTGGGTAAATGGAGAAGAATGGTGGGACAACCCCAAAACAAAGCAGCTGGTGACCTCACCCAGAAAACAAGTAGAATTTAACAAGTAAATGAAACAACATATCTCCAATCACTTAACTTCTAATAATTGCAATTTCTGGCGAAGACCTGGCGCAGCACCCCCAACGCTCTCCCAAACCGTCTTCAACGGACACAGGAAGGCGTTCTGATCTCCCGTCTCATGGTGTCACAGCTCACACCAGCCAGACCGATGTCGTGGGTTGATTGCTATTGCTCTCGTGTCGGCCGTGAAGCCACTATCCCTCGCTATACGGCGTGGCCCACTGGACTCACGTGGTGACCTCACATGTACTGACGCTCAAGGCGGACAAGTCATCTTGTGTCTCAGTACATGACTGACCAACCGATCGATCCAACCGCCAATGACCGTTGCCTGAGCAATTCGAGCAGACTGGCGGCCTAACGCACAGACTCAGATGCAGGAACTCAGTCCCGACCGGGCGACCACTAGCTGAGTTCTGTTACTGGCGGAGTGGCAAGACTCTCATTTTGCTCGCCTTAAAGTTTGATCCAAATGACAGACATGCTAGCACTTCGAACAACAGACAGATACTAACTGCCGCACAAATGCGAACGAGAGACAGACCAGCAACTGGTGACGAGTGACTGTCCCAGACTCATTCCGACTGACAAACTGCCACTGGCGAGCTTATAGCGCCCCTTAAATGCACGTGAACAGGCGAACTATCCTCTTTTCCACCAGAGGGAGACACCAAAGCTGCAACTGCCACAGCGGTGCCACCGCCAGAAACGGAAGGCGACTGCTTCACCCAATACATTGCAGTGCGCTCTTCAAAACAGCATTTTTTTCCATGGCTCAAACTCCTCCCCTCAAACAAGAACAGGCGCCTGAACTCAGTGACTTCACCTGGCACAAATGGACTCAATATTCCCTACCAGTCTGATCATGTCTGACTAGCAGGTTAACCGGCTCCAACACACGGAGCACTGTGCATGGACCTATAAAGCGGGGTGTGAACTTCGCTACTCGGCCCCCCATCCTTCCTCAACCCTAAACATTCTTAATATAGAGTTGATCCTCCAACTTTACCTGATAAGGACGCCGATTGCAGTTGTACCGCACAGCTTGACAACCATGGGCAGCTGCTATATTGCAACGAGCCCGATTCCAGTTATTTCTAATTAACCCCAGGGATACTCACTCAGGAAGTATCTTAAATGTGCCATAAGTTAGACAAAGGCGAGTTGATAGGATAGGCCAATAAGAGAGAGGCCAGAGTAGTCTTCAATGCCTCATAAACCGCAGTGTTGAGCGCATAATTAATCCAGGGCAAGTTAGTATTCCACTTCCTTGGTATAACTTGATGGTAAATTATTAAAACTGATTTTAGGTTGCGATTCACATGTTCAGCAAAGGACCCCTGAGGATAATACGGTGTTGTGTTTATGTGCTTGATGCCATTCACGAAACAAAACACCTTAAACTTATCTGACACAAAAGCAGGGGCACTATCATTAACCAAGCTCTTAGGAGGCCCAAAGATTGAAAAGATGTTAGTAAGGTGAGAAATAGTTACATTGGTAGTAGTACTTCTACTGGGAATAAGCCAAGTAAAGCGAGAAAAGGCATCAATTACCACCAAAATATACATATTTCCTTTACTGGAATCTGGTAACAGACCCACATAATCAATATAAAGACGATCCATTGGATAATTTTCACGTTCCGAAGACAATAGTCCTTGCTGTAGGGCATTGCTAGGTTTCGTGGCCCGGCACAAATGACAACCGGCTACTAATTTGTTAATGTCATGCTCAAGATGAGGCCAGGTCACATACTGCTTAATTTTCTGAATCGTTTTATATGTGCCTAAGTGGTCTCCCACTGAAGAGCAATGACAATACTGGAATATTGGCTGGATTAATATTTGTGGCAGACAAATTCGGATGTGACGCTCTCGACCCACTGCCTCACACAGAATACATTTCCTCAAGCTGTAACCTTTGACTACCTCACCTGATCCAATCCGCTGTTTGATGGAACCCAATTCAACATCCTGTTCCTGGTTTTCTTCAAGATTACTAAACAGTTGGCGAGCTTCCCCCAAAATCAAAAGCTGGCCCTGAAGTGGACCCTGGTGGTGCTCCTCCAAACAATCGGATGGTGGGGCAAACATCCGGCTGAGGACATCAGCGACCACATTCTCGGAACCCTTGATATGTCTAACCTTAAATTTAAAGGCTGAGATTCTCACAGCCCAACGTGCCATCTGACCAGTCTTACGTGGCCTATCCAAGACCCAGCTCAAGGCTTGATTATCAGTCTCCAGCAAAAAAGGTTTATGCTCAAGGTAAAACAGGAATTTTTCTAATGCAAATAGGACCCCCAAGGCCTCACATTCGTAGAGTGAGTATTTTGCCTCAGCATCATTCAAACGGCGCGAGGCATAGGCCAAAGGTTGCCGCTGACCTTGCCATTCTTGTAATAAGACGGCTGACACACCCGCACTCGACGCGTCCGTCTAAACTATAAAAGGCTTATCAAAATCAGGCACCCCCAAGCACCAGTGGATTAGCAATGGTGGTTTTGATCTGCTCAGAGGCTGCCTGCTGGGTGGGTCCCTAAGTAAATCTTACTGCTTTTTTACGAAGCTGATTCAAAAGGCAGCTAAGGCCACAAAATTTGGAACAAACCTCCTGAAATAATTTGCCACGCCAATAAACTTAGCGACTCTCCGCTTATCAGTAGTAGGTGAGAGTGCGCGCAAGGCTTTAGTGTGCTCTTGATCGATCCGAACCTCATTGGCTGAGACAATATGGCCTAGAAAGGAAATCTGTGGCCTGGCAAGGGTAACCTTCGAGAGTTTAACGGTTAAACCAGCCTGCTGAAGCTTAGTAAATGCTTGATGTAAATGACTCAAATGCTCTTCAAACAATTTACTGTATATCACAAGGTCATCCAAATAGTTACAAACAAAAGGCAATTTAAATTCACCCAGTATACTACCTAATAAACAAGTCAACACAGCAGCTCCGGTAGGCAGCCCAAATAGGACCCAGTTAAATTCGAATAGATTCCAATCGGTGCAAAACACTGTAACATGTTTACACTCCTTGGTCAACAGAATACGATTGATTTAAGTCAAGAACGGTGAACCAAGATGTGCTTGAAAACCAAGTAAAGGAATTGTGTAGATCAGGCAACGGAACTGACTCCAACACCACCTTCTCATTCAAACAACAGTAATTGACCACGGCCCTGAAATCGCTACCCTGATCCTTCGGTACCAAGAATATCGGGGAGGCATACGGAGAAGTCGAGGGACGAGTAACCCCTTGATCCAACATCTTCTGTACCTTTTCCTGCAACACTTTCATATTAGGTGGTGAGAGACGATATGGGGACTGCCTAACCAGAATATTGTCGACCAAACAAATATGATATTCTAATTTATTAATTACTCCAAGTTTATTGCAAAATAAGTCAGGAAAAGCCTCCAGTAACTGATGGACCTGTTGAACCTGACTTGGGGAAAGATGATCAAGATCAACATTATTGAGAGTAGTGACCGACAAGGAAGAAGGCATGGATGACATTAAAAAAAAAAAAAAAAAAAAAAAAAAAAAAAAAAAAAAAAAAAAAACTCACCCGTGAATAATCCAGAACAAGTTGAGTTTTAGAAATGATGTCACAACCCAGCACCATATTTACCGGCAGGTTAGCGATGATAGCAAAGGTCATTGGCCAGGAGAACCGCTCTACCAAGACACTACCCTTAACCCACCCTGCCAGAGGCAACACCTGACCATTGGCCACACGACATCTCTGAAGCAGGATCTTTTCAGGTTTGAGCCTGGTAAGACTACCAAATTCCAGAACCCAAGCCTCATTAAGCAAGGATTAAGTGCTACCTGTATCCAATAAGGTGCAGAGGGGTTCCTGATTCAGGCTGAGACAAACATAAGTTCGACAGAACCACGAATCAGCAACTACGGCATGCCCCTCACTACACAATAAGTTACTCCTGGAAACATGCTGCCTGCCCTTATGTCACTTAATACTTCTTGCCTCACATAAAACCGGACAACTTCCAACCAAATGCGTACTAGCCCCACATCGAAAACACTTCCTGTGTACACCTTGATAATTACTGCTTGGCCGATCTCTCTCCACTCCAAAGTTTTCCTTCACTTGTCTCAACACACTGACATTCCTATGGTCCTCGCTTAACTTTAGCGCAGATGCAGAAGTAACAACAACAGAGAGTTCTTCCCAGGTCTTCAGGGGTGACTTGAAAATAAAATTTATTTTGTCAGCAGCTGCCATCCCTTCCAAAACTACTGCAGTTAATTGTTCTTCTGATAAATCACTTAGCAAGGCCTGCAAAGCTACCCTTACCCTTTCCACATACATTGACAAATCTTCACTAGCGGCCTGCATCTTCCAAATATACTGACATACTAGATGTTTCCTAAAGCCCTCTGTGAATCTCTCAACAATTATTAGTTGCCTAAGTTGTTGTAACGAGAACCCCTCCAAAAGAGCTCTAGAAATTAATTTGTTATACTTCCCCTTTGCTAACGGGTATAGCAGAGCTAACAGGGTGGAATGAGATATTTGAAAAGCACAGGAATGCTGTTCAAAATAAACCAATAACCACAGAATTTCCTGTATCTTCGCCAACGATTCTACTCTTAATTCTGCAACATCCTTTAACAGAAGTGCAATTGGGTTAGGTAGCTTTGCGAAAAACTCCGAGTTAGATTCAATTTTCCAGTTTAGGTTATTTAGTTCGCTTCTTGTTTGTGCCAGATCAACTTGGACCTGCCCACTAGATTCTTCGGAACTAGACTCTAACCGAGTTAACCTAATATGCAACGCAGCCACCTTTTGCTGCAACTCAACCATTTCCTTACGATCAGCCTCGTTTACAGCAAGTTGTTCTAAATCAGAGACTTGGTTAAACACGTGCACCAAATGCGGATATAGTCTATCTAATCGTGTACGACTCGGTTGATCGACACAAAACCAGTCTAAATGTTGTTGGAACTCACTAACCTCTCCTGCCGCCGCAGCCATGGCTGTCAGAAAGGAATCAATAACTTCCAGTGAAATATGGACTGGATTGAGCAAGACATCTTTCAAATCTGCAAGCAACTCAGGAACAGTGCCTTGTTTGTTTATATTATGAATGCTCAACTCATTTAAAATTCGATTCTTGTGCAACAGGGCGAATCCTGGACATTCTCTGGCTGCCACGTTAACCTGAAACATGCAGCCAAACAGTCACTTGGCCAAAGCGAAATATTACTAAATTATAAAATAGGTACAACTATAATACCATCAGTTACTCAGAGTAGTAGCAAGAACGCTAACCATGCTCTGCTACCAGTAATAAACCAGGGATTTACTTTCAAAACTTTTTCTTAAGAATTTACTTTATTTACTAGTGATTCATCAATAACATTAACACATTTAATCACATGGAAGTAGTTGCCAGTGGGTAACTGATGAAAACAAATCAAATTTCTTTCAACAAATGGAAATTTTATTCCTAACCCCACACACACTTTTTTTTTTTCTTTCTCTCTTAGAATGAGATTTTCACTCTCTAGTGAAGTGTGCACTGATATGAAAGAGCAGGTTGGTCTTATCTACCAGAGCAATGATACACCTTTTCAAGAAATGCAGCAAGAATTGGCACAGGTATTTTTCCCACCTTTCTGCAGATTTATCAAAATAAACAAATAGCATTGGGGGCAGCATGGGAGTAGGTTCCTCTGCAGGTGCCTCCCCCCACCACCAGTGTGGTATGAAAGTGGAGCAAGTCTGCATTGTGTTGAAACTTCAGCAATGCTAAGTGTGCCTTGATACCGTAATTGTGTTTGTGAGAGATTTCGAAAGAGCATATACTATGGTTCAGAGAGATTTATAAAAGATTATGTGCCTTGCATCTTACACTGAGTATGATAAAGTGTCATTTTGCCTTGGAGGAAGCAGGCTACTTAAGGGGTGTAAGAAGGAATGATAATGGACCCAATATAAGTACAAGCCGTTCAGGATTTTCAGTTCCCAGGATAGGTAAATATTTCCAATTGTTTATAGGGCTCTCAAACTATTACAGGAATTTTGTGAAGAGATTCCCAAATATTGCGTGGCCACTCATACAACTGTGGAAAAAAGCATGCAATTTGAGAGGACATCAGGTCCAGTACTGAATTTCTCTGACTATCAGAAGGTGTTTGTGCTGTGTGATGTGTCGAATTACACATTATCGTGTGTTTTAGGTCATGTGGTAAATGGCGAGGAACATCCTGTGGCGTACACTTCATGACAACTGAATAAAGTGGAAAATAACTTTTCCACTGCAGAGAAGGAAGTGCTCAACTTAATATTTGTAGTTAAGTATTTCTGGTGCTACTTGTATGGCAAAAAATTCAAAGTAGTGACTAAGCATCCAGCCCTAATATGGTTGTTTGGCTTAAAGGACTCCTCAAGCAGGCTCACAAGCTGGGCATTGGAATGGAGGTATTTGATTATAGAGCTATGTGTAAGCCAGGTAAGAAGCATGGAAATGCAGATAGGTTGGGCAGAAAGCAGCCCCAGATCTGCGGTATTTCTGAACTGCGCAAAAACTTGATAGTTTTTCATTCCTTTCATGAGGGTATGCCGAGAACAAAAATTGCACAGAAACTATCTTCTGCTCCTCCTTTGGGATGACCCTGGATAGCACCCAAGAGTTGGACAGAAAATAAACAATCTACACAGAAAGTACTATAAACAAAGCTTCACTTCAGATCACTGTCTACTTTGCTGGTACACCAATGAGAGCTATTGAGAGATTGCCACCAGTGGGAACTGCCCATTGTAATCACTGCATCTTTCTTAAATATCTGTTCTTCCAAAAGAGATGTCCTGCCCTCTGTGTGCAAATGAGTGGTAGGGGGCCGGCTAGGCGGTACTGCATCAGCCTCTGGCTATGGCTAGTGTGGCTTGTCACTCCTGGTACACCTCCTGGTGACTTGCTAGTATCTTAGGCATCCAGCGATGTTGCGGCTGCATGTATGAACAGCACCGTTCCTTGCCTGTGCAGCATAGTAGTCATGTGGGTTGTGGATGGCGCTCCTGGGCATCATAGCAGTTCCTTCCCCTACCAATGTGTCAAGGTGCTGACAGGCCCCAGTGACCTCGATGAAGTCGGAGTTGCCATCATTCTGGATGGAGGGGTCAGACTCCACATCCATTGCAGTCAGATAGACAGCGCACTGAGCTGCAACATCCGTTGGAGTTTCCTGGGCTGGTGTATTGACTGGGGAAGATATGCTTACCTCATTGTTTGAGTCTGGAATGGAAAATAGAAATGAACGTATGGTGTTAGTGGTTGGGAGTTCCCAAGAGGGAAGTTCTTATTGAGTGCGACGCCACATTGGGCGACTTGTGCATCGACATTGGGATGAAATAATGATGAGAACAGCACAACACCCAGTCTCTGAGGAGAGAAAATCTCCCATCCCAGCCAGGGATCGAACCCGGGCCCCCATGCATGGCATTCCAACACACTGACCATTCAGCTAATAGGGCAGACTCTGGAATGCAGAAAGGCATTAAAGAATTTGTTGGTGAGTCTGGTCCATGACATGCTTGGACTTGGTTGAGATGCCAGCAGCAGTGACCTCCCTGAAGAAGCTGGACTTCGACCATCACCTGACCAAGTGACTGGAGGATGATGGTGGCCTGCCATGGTGGATGGCCTTGACCGTATGTCCACACCCATACTGGATCCTGTGGAGAAAAACGTTGTCATCAATTAGTTGCTGGTGGTGAGGGCTGGCCCAGATATACATCAATGAAAGTTGCTGTGATTGAAGTTC
Organism: Schistocerca gregaria; assembly: GCF_023897955.1. NCBI lineage: Eukaryota > Metazoa > Arthropoda > Insecta > Orthoptera > Acrididae > Schistocerca > Schistocerca gregaria. Next base: position 198,306,074 of record NC_064931.1, on the reverse strand, counting down.
TTGGCCATAAAACTTCTCTACCAGCATGGATCCATCCTGATGTGATGCCTGATATGAGGAGAGAAAAAGTGTCAAGGCATCTTCAATTGAATGTTGCCAAACCAGTTTCTCGATTTGAGACTTGAAGGTTCGCACTAACCACTCAACCATACCATTGGAGGCAGGCTGAAATGGTGCCATGGGGAGCAGCATGATGCCATTTGACTAACGGAAAGCCTAGAACTCAGTTGATGTAAATTGGGGTCCATTGTCGCAAACCAATGTTTCCGGTAAACCTTCCAGGGTGAATAACCATGCCGAGTCCTGTATGGTGCTGGTGGAGGTGGTAGATTGCATGCAGAACACCAAAGGAAACCCGCTGCCTGTATCCACAATCAGGAACCACATGGAGCCAAAAAAGGGGCAGTGAAATACATATGCACATGGACTCAAGGGGATGCTTCTGTGGGCCATTGAAAATATCTATATGTAGGTGTCACTTGCTTACTTTGACTAGTGTGACACCAGTGCACCATTCAGGTGATTTCTGGATCCAGACTTCTCCAGTATCCATGTTACCGGAGTAGGTGCTTCATGAGGATGATTCCCCAATGTCTCTCATAGAGTAGCCATAAGGCTGTTTTCTGAAGGGTGCTGGGAATGAGCAGACAGAAATGCCCTGTGGAGCCCTGCAGTAGCACAACCCCATGTAGGGAAGAAAGTTCCTTGTGCCTCATCCAGTAAACTTGGAGATCGGTGTATGACAGCTGCTTTCTGTCCATGGGCCATCCTTATGTGATATATTTGAGAACTAGCTTAAAAGTCAGGTAATTTTCCATATGCTGTGCCACTAGGCGCATGTCAGTGTGGAGAGGGGGCATGGCATCTGTGTCCTCCTCATCTAGCTGTTAGTAAACTTTGGGGTCCTTATTGAAGCTGGGATCCACACCAACAGGCAGGTGTGAGAGGAAGTTCACATCGGCAAGGGCAGTGGTAGGGCGATACTGGATGTCATATGTGTATCCAGAGGCCCTCTGCTGCAGTTGACACACTGTGCAGGTCAGAATTACCACTGAGGATTTCAAAAGAGGCAGAAAGGGCTTGTGGTCCATCAAGTGTGAGCCATCTGCCATAGACATAATTATGGAAATGTTTATTTCTACAAATGATGACAAAAGCCTCTTTTTCAATGTGGCTGTAATTTCGCTGGGCTCCAGTTAAGGTTTTGGAAATGAATGTGATGGGGTGTTCCACACCATCCTCAATGTATGACAATACCATGCCAATCCTGCAGTTAGAGGTGTCCATTCCAGAACAAGTTGTTTCATTGGATCGTATGCTGTTAAGCATGTAGGCCAAAGGAGGGACTGCTGCAAGTCACAGAATGCCTTGTCGCATTTGCAGGACTGCTTCCATGGAGAAATCAATGGAGTGGCTCAGTTCACTGCAGCACATGGAAAGAACCAATAGTGGTAACTGAGCTGGCCTAAAATGAACTTGAGTTGGTATGTGTCCATGGGTGCTGGTAACTGCTGAGTTGCAGGCACATGTTGAGGTGTGGCCCGAATACTGGAGGTGCTGAAGATGTGGCCTAAATACTCAACCTGGTGGACAAAGAAGGAACAATTATCCATATTACAATGAAGGTTGGCTGCCACAAATTTAGAAAAAATGGCCTGAAGGTTCCAGGCAAGATCAGCCTTGTGTTTTCCAGCAACCAGAATATCATCAAGGTAAATTTCAAGGGCACTGGTGATGCCAAATGGAAGCCACATATATTGGAGCAGTGGTTGATGACCACCATGTTTCAAGAGTCATCATCCAGTGACAGCTGTAGATATGCATCCTGAAGGTCGATTTTTGCAAACATCTGGCCACTTGTGAGACAGGAAACAGTGTCCTCCAGTTTGGATATGGGATATGCAGCAACAGTCAACTGGTTATTGACAGTGACCCTGAAATCACCACAGCTATGAAGATCACCTGTGGGTTCCTCTACTACAACAGTGGGTGAGGCCTATTGGCTATGTGTGATTGGGACGAGGATACCACCATCCTGGAGATGTTACAGTTCAAGTTGAAGCTTGTCCTGGAGGGCAAACTCGATGTTATGAGTCTTGAACAATTTTGGAACAGCAGTTGGTGACAGAGGAATATCTGCATGGAATCCAGGAACACCCTCTGATGACTTATGGAACACTGCCCTGAATTTAGTCAACAGTTCCTTGGTTTAGGGGCACTGGCGCAGTGCGTGAATGGCTTCAGATGTATCATGAATTTCGAGGCCCTAGGTGTTAAACAAGTTGAGCCGTAGTAAACTGAATGCCTCAGGGGTGTTTGCAACCAGAATCCAAGCTGGTATCAATGTGGCACCATGAAAAAGTTGGGTTTGGAAGTCATTGCTGAAGCTGCATAACTTGCTTTCAAAAGGGTGGGGCAGTGGAGATCCGATAGCTTGAAGGTGACAGAGTGATGTTCCATCTCTACTTGTATAGACATCAGCTTTGTGGACTGCACAAGGATGACCTGCACAAGTGCCATATCGGGAAAAGCAGGTGCAGATGGCACATCCTCAAGGATGTCCTTAAACTTTGGCATTGTGCACAGATTTACCACAGGTGGGGCTCTTCATCTTACAGAACCGATACTGGTGCTGGGGATGGTGAACAAAACAATGCTAGCATGATGGTAAGGTTTTGAAAGAACAGCTCCTAGGAGGATCTTGATTGGCTTTAGCACCAGCATGCTCGTGGGGGGTACCAGAAGTACCAGAAGTGGGTCAGGCATTAAGGAACAGAGCTAGATCCTGAATGGAAGTGTCTGCTTTGACAGAGTGTTCAAAGGCTCTGATAATAGAGAGACATGTCTTGAGGGAGGGATCCTTTAATTTCAAAAGGTCTTTCCAAAGGCCTTCATTGGGTGCATGAACTAAATTCATATCCCTGACTATGGCTGAAGCAGAAGGGAGCTCACATTTTGTGCTAGAGCAGTAAAACTGACATTCCTGGGAGAAAGCTTGAAGTCAGGCAATCCATTCCCTGTATGATTCAGACTGTAGTTTTTGACAGCTAAAAAACTTGTGTCAAGCTGTGGCAATGTGTATTTGTGTGTCAAAATAGTCAGCCAAACTCCTCTTTAGTGAGACGTATGGTACAGCTTGAGGTCCCGCCTGTGGGTGCCTCTGCTGTAAGAGCTGGTAGATGGCGGAAAGGAAAGCCCGTTGTTATTCATAACTACAGACATTGTACATTGCAAAATGCTGTTCTAACCAAGCCACATAACATGCCCATGGCTCAATTTTCCTATCAAAAGTTTGGAACTGTGATGGTGCTGATGTGCCTGGGTGGTTTGGTGCGGTAGTTGGGGAACTGAAGCCCGCAGACACGGGGAGGGGGGAGGAGTGGGGGGAGATGTCTTCCAAGGGAGAATTTGCTTGAGGAGAGTTTCATTATTCTGCTGCATCCTTTGAAGCAAAAGGAGCACTGGATGTATAATGTCCAGTGCAGATGTCACTTGATCCTGCTCTTTCAGGGGCATTGCACAAGGAACTAAAGTCAAAAATTGCCCTCATTGCCACTATAATGTTCCTAGATTGGGTCTTAACAACTAGCCCTGATGGAAATTCACAATGGCCATTTATTCCTTTCAGGAATGAACATCAAGAACAAAAATTACATGGAAACTACCTTACTCTCCTCCTGTGGGATGACGCATACACTAAAAATCTAGACTCTCTCTAGCACCCAAGAGTCGGACTGAAAATAAATTATCTACACAGATAGCACTATAAACAAAGCTTCACTTTGTGTCATCGTCTATTTCACTGGTATGCTGACAAGAGCCATTGAGAGACTGCAGAGCAGATGGCACATGAGGAGACCAGCTCTTGTGAATGGGAACTATGTGCTGTGGTTGTTGCATTTTTTCTTAACTATCTGTTCTTCTGGAAAAGATGTGCTGCCCTCTCTGAACATGTGGCCAGCAGGGATGTGGCTAAGTGGTACTGCAGCAGCCTCTGGCTATGGCTAGTGAGGCCCCTCACTCCCTGTACACCTCCTGGTGGCTTGTCAGTGACTTAGGCGTCTAGTGATGTCACAGCTGCATGTATGAGTAGCGCTGTTCCTTGTCTGCGCAGTGTAGTTGTCATGTGGGTTGGGGATGGTGCCCCTTGGCACCATAGCAGTAGAAACATGGGGGTCAGAGGGCAATGAACCCAATTGTACCGGAATGGTACTGATGGAAAGGGAGGAGAGAAATTGAGACAAATATGTAAAGAATTATGTGCAGTGTGTGAAGTGAGCAGACATGAGCCATAAAAAATACCATTACAAAGGTTACCAGAAGCAACAAAACCATTCAGAATTATTTGGATGAATGTCTTATGTCCATTTAACTGAACTCCATCAAGGAAACCATTTCATTGTAACATTTATTGACCATTTTCCATGATATGTGGAAATGATCACCATCTCAAATCAACAAGCAGCTTGTGGTGGCACAAGCCGTGGTTAATGTCTGGTTGCTCAAGTTTGGTATATCTGAAGCAATAGCCATGGGTCAAGAAACTTTATTTCATGTCTGATTTGATGAAACAGCTTTGTCTTTTCCTGTAGGTTCAAAAATTAAGAACTAATCCACTGTACCTGCCAACTAATGGCAAAATAGAGCATGCACATCATACTGTGGGTAAGTTCTGAGTTACCATGTAAACTGTCAGTTCAATGACTGATATATATCTATTGTTTGCTATGGCAGCTTACAACCTGAAGGTTCACACAGGTATTAGGCTATCCCCTTATGAGGTGGTGTATGGGAGAAAGATGCCCTCAGCCTTTGAAAATATCAAACCAAAGATAAACTGTGTGCTGGACCAAGACTCGAACTCAGGACCTGAGTTCCCGGGTCCCGAGTTTGAGTCTCGCTCTGGCACAGTTTTAATCTGCCCGGAAGTTTCATATCAGCATACATTCCGCTGCAGAGTGCAAATCTCATTCTGGAAACCAAAGATAGCTAAAGATGGGGAAGTGATCTGCAATTTCACCAAGAAGTTAAGTGAAGTATGGAAGCATGTGCAGAAAGCAAATACCAAATCCCTGCAATGGAAAGAGGCAGCAGGGAAGTGCAAGGGGTGGGGGTGGGGGTTATCGACATATGGAGTAGGGCAATTGGTAATGGAGTCAAGCCTTTATGACCCTAAGGGTGAAGTGAAAAAGTTTGTTATGAGGTACCAGTAGCCATACTAGGCAAGAGAGATGGATAACTAGCAATTGTTAAGCTCCAGTTGCCACCTAGAATGACGATAGTTCATGTTGGATAACTGTGACTGATTCAAGGCACTCCAGATACTTTACCACACAGATTGACATCTATGCTGAAGAGAAAGGGCAGGTGACATGATAAAGAGGGTTAACATGAAGCTGTTATGTGACCTCTACAGGAAATGGCATATTCATCAAGACCAAAGAAGTTAAGAATGATATTGTGGGTGTTTTGTGTCATGTTGTAGTATAATTATGGGGATAGGTAGTTTTATAGGATGGATGGTGTAGTTTGAACACAATGCATGGAGTATATTTTTGTGTAAATGAGTGTGTCAATATATGGCTCCCCATTTTCAGGTTTCTGTACACCAGGGATGGGATGAAAGGGTCCTAGTCATGGGGTTGTCTCACCTCATCAGCAAGGATGGAATGGGGGCACTATGAGATCAGTGTCTGGACAATGGAGGGCTGTTTACCACACAAGAGGATGTTGTCCTCACGAGTCACCAATGGATGTTGAAACTAATTATCAACGCATATGGGATGAGAAATGAGGTGAGGAAATTGAATAATGTGTTTTCAGGGTTGTGATGTGAATCAGAGGAGAAGGGTGTATATCAAGAACTATGGGAGGAGTATGGTAGACTGCACAAATCTTATGAGCAGCTATGGGAACAGATGCATCAAGCAATACATGTGGTTCCAAACACCTTGCAGTGATGCAAGCAAGGTTGGTTGGGCACTGGGGGAAGGTTACTGAAACAGTGTTTGCAACTGCGGATCAGAGCAACATCAGAGAGATAAATGGAACTATGGAAGGAATGAAGTAAAAGGCAAGGGGTAAGAAACCAGTAGTAGAGTAGCATACCATGCAGCTGACAAGCTTGGAGCAGTAGATGATACATAATACACATGCACAATACCAACTGATAATGGAAGTGGTGAAATATGGTTGATGCAATGAACTGGAATCGAACAATGGAATAGTCCAATATGACATGTTGAGACATGCCCTGAAATTTTTTATACAAGAAGAATACACAAAAAGAAATACAATGTCAAAATTTTAGCTCCTAAGATACACTGCAAGTATCTTTTTAAAAATGTTGAACATTGCCAAATTCATAGCTTGCCAGGCAGCTGGAGGAATGTACATCCCTACAATACCTATAGCAGACAATGCATGTGCAACATGGCTGGCTCATATTCTTTACTGACAGCATATCGTTGTTGTGACTTGCCAATCTTTCTGCCGCCGTGCAGTTACGCGCATCATATATTTGCAGCGTTGCCTGCCAGCCATGGAGCAGCCACGCCACCTAAGTGGCCAAGCAGCCAGTGGCCACCAGACTTGGATTCAGTGCAGATTTGAATGTTACCGTGTTAACATGTCTTGATTTTGTCAACTTGCTCTGTGACTTACATGTGTTGTGTCGTTTTTTAAATATATGTGTTCAACTTGACGTTATAACGATTGTCAAGCAGAGAACATGGCAGAACATTATCATAATTTGTGAAGCAAATTTCAGTTTCCATTAATAGTTTCACTGACACAGTTGTTCACAGATAATATCCACTTGAATTTGCAACACATTTAATATCTATAATAATTAGCAGTTACTTTTGTGACAATATTAAGAGTTAACAAAGCAGGTAAAACTGGTTCAATTGTCTCTATGTTTTCTTCATCTACGCTTGCTAATAGCAAGCAGATTCCAGAGTTTCATAGTAATGTTGTATTCAGTTAATGTTTTAAACCTTGCAAAGATAAAACAAGAAGCCTATGGTATGCTATCAAAATCACCTGCTTCTTATGAAGATATGTGTTATTTGTTAGTAAATTTCTTGGACATTCATTTGAATGATGCTGACATTTCATTAGTAAGTGTGAAAAGCATTAGAAGAAAGAGGAAAAAACCCTGACAGTTCCTTGAATCACAGTTCAAATGATGATTTCTGTGTAGATTTCTGAGTAGAAATACAGTACCTTGCCCTAAGAAAACATGGAGGGTAATAGCCTTCAGTTGCAAAGAAAAGGCTGTAAATTTTTTAGTTAACCCTTTAACTATCCTGGACTTATTAACATGCTCACCTTTGTACCTGTCCCTTTCCCTGTGTGCTTTGAACGTGTTTATGCATGCCACCAGTCCTTTTACCAGGTACTCTGAATGTGTGTACACGTAGACACATTCAGAGGACTGTTGGCATGACAGGTAAAAAGGCATGCATGGTAACATGTCCAGAGCAGTTAAAGGGTTAAAAGAAGGAGGGAGAATAACTCAAAGTTAAGCTGTGTGCAAAGCCAGTTTCATATTGTAAAAACTAAACATGAATTGTATAAATGAAAGAAAGTTTTATGTGCAGTATAAAATATGCACCAAAATGAACCTTGCAAAAGTGTGAAAGAAAAACTATTTGAAAGATTTAAAACTGCTGATGAGAGTCAATGCACCATTTTGTCTAGGGAAATTTATGAGACTAGGCCCTCTAACTTGAAAGTGAGATTAACATTTTCAGTCTTCTTCAACCTGCTTAAACAGCTTCAGAAAATTATACAGAGAGGGCAGTTACAAAATTAAAAAGTTTATTTCAAGCAAAGATGTAGAGATGTCATTAATAGGCAGCACTATAGACAAATTTGTAGCTTCTTGTTATCCCCAAAACACAGTGTAGGCAGCTTTATATCTGTCTTCAGGAACCTCAATTCAAATTAGGATCAAAAAGTTAAAAAAAAGTTGCTGTTTATTTGCAAAAATTGAGTAACTGATCTGAAAAAATGGTAGAGAATAATTTTCAATACTACATCTGAAAAATCTTCCTAACAGTTGCAGAAAATAATTCATTGCCTTTGTTAGACCCTTGCCCTGGACACAGCAACACCTCTCTGTTTAGGAGGAGAATGAAAAGACTTTAAATATAATTCAGATACCAACTGGAACTAATAGTGTGATTCAGCCCCTCAGTATAGGAATTTTTCAACCATGTAAAGCATTTTTCACAAAATTGTGAGGTAATATAATTTTTTATAGCTCTTTGTCATTTCACTTTTATCATTGTTGCAATATTGTTAAACTTCAATTATTTCTGCCTTGTCACTTTGCATTATCATGTTTTGTGAATTTGATCATGTATGCCTTGTATACAAAACAATATGCAGAACGTACCTGAATGCATTAATTTTTCTTTTATCGGGTGTGCCTTGTGTAAGGAAAATGTTTGTTTTCGTCATACAATACAAACTCCATATTTTTTGGTGACTGCAGAGAATAAAAAAGGAACTGTTTCATTGTTAATAAAATATATATTATCTAAAAACTATCATAAGGACTGTACTTCAGGAATTTTTATGAAATATTTCGTATAAAAAAGTTAAAGTTGTCTATAATGTAACCTAATACACTGCCTAGTCTTTGCTTCCTCTCTCAGTCACTTGTATAGCTATTACATCTGCAACAGTTTAGTTGTCAATATTCAGTGCAAGCTATTCAAAAAATTAATGATGTGAGACATTTTTGGTATGGTTTAAGCTCTTAAAATTAACATATGTGCACTTCGGACTTTGCCCTGTTTAGTGCTACGTTCTCTTGTCATGGTTGTGTTTATTCACTGGATCACATACTAGTCAGGCAGGGCTGTACAAACAGCTACTATAAGTGGTCCTTTGTGTGGAGAAAAACTGCGTAACTATAATTTTGTTTAAATACGTGCAGTGCATTTTAGCAGCTAAAATTTTGACAGTGTATTTCTTTTGGTGTATTCTTTCTGTGTGAAAATTTTCAGGATAGGCTTCAACATCCTAGATTGTACCAGTCTCTTTTAAGAATTGTACAGACTTGAGTGAACATGTTGGACATGAGGGTAACAATCACAAGACTGTGTCAATCGTTAGCCGACAATATCTGGGATGCACACGTGGTTATGGTAAATCTACAGGAAGCTATTCACCATGTCGTACATGGACAGCTTAGGTCAGCCTTACTAACATCATAACAGTATGTGAGTGTGTTGCAGAAAATGGAGAATGGGTTGCCACTCAAGTTGAAACTTACTTCAGAGCTGCACAAGCAAAATTTACCCTTATACTAGAACATAGCAATGGTGGATGTTAGGATGGACCAATCATGGCTACACATGTTGATTCAAATCACAGTTACAAGTGGACACAAATGGTTCTGGTTTGTCACTATACCTACTTACTAATTAAGGTGGGAGATCCTGGAAAAAAATGCGCAGACCTGGACAGGAGGAATCTTGCTAATACTGGAGTAATGACAGTACAGGAACTTGAACACTGTCAGACGGAAAGGCTTACAATCTGCCCAGCCCAACCAATCCAGAGTGGCACAGGCACATGTGAGGTTCAACTGTATCTAAGCAAAACAGATAGTCAGAATTGTCTGTGTGATATTCTGGGGCCATAGTCTTATTTCCAGTAAGCAGAGCTACCCAGAATTTACTCTGTGTGTAATGCTATACTGGTGGTAGTGAATTGTTATGAACAGGGTAAGTCTCATGGGTGATGAGAATGGAATTACATGGTGGTGGGTTGTTAGTTAAGTGAATGGTTTGTGAAATAATCAGACTGACATTCCATCTGTCAGCTGCTGTTACAGGGACTACCAGACTGACTGGCCAGAAAAAACTGATGGAGGCATTTACAGCACAGAATTTGACCTATCTCAATGCACCTTGAAACCCAACCTACTCCTCTCCAAGAACCAGCCAATAGTGATACAAGAAAGGCATTTCTCAGCAGAGCAGATGCCACAGCATGTGCAGCAGTGTCAGGAGTAACAACATTGTATAGTTGTGACCTTGAGTATCACAATATCTGGCATCCTAATAGCTCTTACTCTCCTTTGTGCAGTCTTCATCTATCTGAGATTGGGAGTCACCCAACCAAGTGAAGCCCAAGTAGTACAGATTTCAACAGACTTGATCTCTAATCATGTGTGAGTGACAGCTGCGAATTCCTTATGGTGTCTGTTCTTTCAGGCATGTCTCAAAGAACAGACACCATGCACTAATATAACCAAATATTTAACCGTAACAGCTTGTTAATCTTGTGTCAAAGACTGAGGGAAAATATTCATAATGAGACTCATTGAGTAATTAGAATGCAAATTGAAATTGGTCTCCTGTCATTGATTGCAAAGCATATTTTATTGTTAGTTTTCAATCTATAATGTATTTCCACCTAAATTCTGGTCATGACAAAATTTGTTATTACACTTGGAAGTATCAATATTTCACAAATATTAATCATAATTTCAACAATCCCTAATGATTGTGGGAAGGTGTATCACAAAATCAGATGTGTATCTTCAGTTTTAACTTAAATGTGTGTACTGCTCTGTTAAAAGTAATAGGATGTGGCAGATACCTGTAAGAAATATTTATCATCTGCATTACAAACTTTAATTTTTGAACACATTATTGGACACACAACAAGGAGGATATAACAACCTAGTAAAATGTTAAGGTTCAGTTACTTTTGCCATGAGAAAAATTACCAACTGTGGGGACAGAGAAATCAGTTGTTGTTGTTGTGGTCTTCAGTCCTGAGACTGGTTTGATGCAGTTCTCCATGCTACTCTATCCTGTGCAAGCTTCTTCATCTCCCACTACTTACTGCAACCTACATCCTTCTGAATCTGTTTAGTGTATTCATCTCTCGGTCTCCGTCTAGGATTTTTACCCTCCACGCTGCCCTCCAATACTAAATTGGTGATCCCTTGATGCCTCAGAACATCTCCTACCAACTGATCCCTTCTTCTAGTCATATTGTGCCACAAATTTCTCTTCTCCACAATTTTGTTCAATACCTCCTCATTAGTTATGTGATCTACCCATCTAATCTTCAGCATTCTTCTGTAGCACCACATTTTGAAAGCTTCTATTCTCTTTTTGTCTAAACTATTTATCGTCCACATTTCACTTCCATACATGTCTACACTCCATACAAATACTTTCAGAAAAGACTTCCTGACACTTAAATCTATTACTGATGTTAACAAATTTCTCTTCTTCAGAAACGCTTTCCTTGCCATTGCCAGTCTACATTTTATATCCTCTCTACTTCGACCATCCTCAGCTATTTTGCTCCCCAAATAGTAAAACTCATTTACTACTTTAAGGGTCTCATTTCCTAATCTAATACCCTCAGCATCACCCAATTTAATTTGACTACATTCCATTATTTTCATTTTGCTATTGCTGATGTTCATCTTATCTCCTCCTTTTAAGACACTGTCCATTCCATTCAGCTGCTCTTCCAGGTCCTTTGCTGCCTCTGACAGAATTACAATGTCATCGGTGAACCTCAAAGTTTTAATTTTTTCTCCATAGATTTTAATTCCTACTCTGAATTTTTCTTTTGTTTCCTTTACTGCTTCCTCAATATACAGATTGAATAACATCAGGAATAGGCTACAACCCTGTCTCACTCCCTTCCCAACCACTGCTCCCCTTTCATGTTCCTTGACTCTTATAACTGCTATCTGCTTTCTGTACAAATTGTAAATAGCCTTTTGCTTCCTGTATTTTACACCTGCCACCTTCAAAATTTCAAAGAGAGTATTCCAGTCAACATTGTCAAAAGCTTTCTCTAACTCTACAAATGCTAGAACCATAGGTTTGTTTTTCCTTAATCTATTTTCTAAGATAAGTCGTAGGGTCAGTATTGCCTCATGAGTTCCAACATTTCTATGGAATCCAAACTGATCTTCCCCGAGATTGGCTTCTATCAGTTTTTCCATTCGTCTGTAAAGAATTCGTGTTAGTATTTTGCAGCTGTGGCTTATTGAACTGATACTTCGGTAATTTTCACATCTGTCAACACTTGCTTTCTTTGGGATTGGAATTATTATATTCTTCTTTAAGTCTGAGGGTATTTCACCTGTCTCATACATCTTGCTCACTAGATGGTAGAGTTTTGTTAGGACTGGCTCTCCCAAGGCTGTCACTAGTTCTAATGGGATGTTGTCTACTCCCGGGGCCTTGTTTTGACTTAGGTCTTTCAGTGCTCTGTCAAACTCTTCACATAGTATCATATCTCCCATTTCATCTTTATCTATATCCTCTTCCATTTCCATAATATTGTCCTCAAGAACATCGCACTTGTATAGACCCTCTATATACTCCTTCCACCTTTCTGCTTTCCCTTCTTTGCTTAGAACTGGGTTTCCATCTGAGCTCTTGATATTTGTGCAAGTGGTTCTCTTTTCTCCAAAGGTCTATTTAATTTTCCTGTAGGCAGTATCTATATTACCCCTAGAATATATGCCTCTACATCCTTATATTTGTCCTCTAGCCATCCCTGCTTAGCCATTTTGCACTTCCTGTCAATCTCATTTTTGAGACATTTGTATTCCTTTTTGCCTGCTTCATTTACTGCATTTTTGTATTTTCTCCTTTCATCAATTAAATTCAGTTCCTCTTCTGTTACCCAAGGCTTTCTATTAGCCCTCGTCTTTTTGCCTACTTGATCCTCTGCTGCCTTCACTATTTTATCTCTCAAAACTACCCATTCTTCTTCTACTGTATTGCTTTCCCCCATTCCTGTCAATTGTTCCCTTATGCTCTCCTTAAAACTCCGTATAACCTCTGGTTCTTTTAGTTTATCCAGGTCCCATCTCCTAAAATTCCCACCTTCTGCACCTACTACGCTTCCTTCTCTCCATTTTCCTACTATCAAATTCCAGTCACCCATGGCTATTAAATTTTCATCTCCCTTCACTACCTGAATAATTTTTTTTTATCTCATCATACATTTCATGAATTTCTTCATCATCTGCAGAGCTGGTTGGCATATAAACTTGTACTACTGTAGTATGTGTGGGCTCCATGTCTATCTTGGCCACAATAATGCGTTCACTATGTTATTTGTAGTAGTTTACCCGCACTCCTATTTTTTTATTCATTATTAAACCTACTCCTAATTACCCCTATTTGATTCTGTATTTATAACCCTGTATTCACCTGACCAAAAGTCTTGTTCCTCCTGCCACTGAACTCCACTAATTCCCACTATTCTAATTTTAACCTATCCATTTCCCTTTTTAAATTTTCTAACCTGCCTGCCTGATTAAGGGATCTGACATTCCATGCTTTGATCCATAGAATGCCAGTTTTCTTTCTCCTGATAACGACGTCCTCTTGAGTAGTCCCCGCCTGGAGATCCAAATGGGGGACTATTTTACCCCTGGAATAATTCACCCAAGAGGACGCCATCATTATTTAATCATACAGTAAAGCTGCATGCCCTCAGGAAAAATTACAGCTGCAGTTTCACCTTGCTTTCAGCCGTTCGCAGTATCAGCACAGCAAGGCCGTTTTGGTTATTGTTACAAGGCCAGATCAGTCAATCATTCAGACTGTTGCCCCTGCAACTACTGAAAAGGCTGCTGCCCCTCTTCAGGAACCACACATTTGTCTGGCCTCTCAACAGATACCCCTCCGTTGTGGCTCCACCTACAGTATGGCTATCTGTATCGTTGAGGTACGCAAGCCTCCCCACCAACGGTAAGGTCCACGGTTCATAGTAAGTAGTGAATTACAAACCTGTAAAATTGTCTCTACAGTCTTTTGTTCAATGACATATTTCACATCATCATGTTTACTGTTAGTAAGGTCTACAGAACATGGAAGTAACTACCTACTCTGAAAAATAATGATTGCACTACATGTCTCGAAGTGTTGCAAATGTTACACTACTGGCCATTAAAATTGCTACACCATGAAGATGACGTGCTACAGACATGAAATTTAACTGGCAAGAAGAAGATGCTGTGATATGCAAATGATTAGCTATTCAGAGCTTTCACACAAGGTTGGTGCCGGTGCCGACACCTACAACGTGCTGACATCAGGAAAGTTTCCAACCAATTTCTCATACACAAACAGCAGCTGACCAGCATTGCTTGGTGAAACATTGTTGTGATGGCTCGTATAAGGAGTAGAAATGTGTACCATCGTGTTTTCGACTTTGATAAAGCTCGGATTGTAGCCTGTCGCGATTGCGGTTTTTCGTATCATGAGATTGCTACTCGCGTTGGTCGAGATACAATGACTGTTAGCAGTCAAGATGACAGGCATCTTATCCACATGGCTGTAACGGATTGTGCAGCCACATCTCGATCCCTGAGTCAATAGATGGGGACGTTTGCAAGACAACAACCATCTGCACGAACAGTTCAATGACATTTGCAGCAGCATGGACTATCAGCTTGGAGACCTTGGCTGTGGTTACACTTGACACTGCATCACAGACAGGAGCACCTGTGATGGTGTACTCAACGACGAACCTGGGTGCACGAATGGCAAAACGTCATCTTTTCAGATGAATCCAGGTTTGTTTACAGCATCATGATGGTTGCATCCATGTTTGGCGACATTGTGGAGAATGCACATTGGAAGTGTGTATTCATCATCGCCATACTGGTGTATCACCCGGCGTGATGGCATAGGGTGCCATTGGTTACATGTCTCGGTCACCTCTTGTTCGCATTGATAGCACTTTGAACAGTGGACATTACATTTTTGATGTGTTGTGACCTTTGGCTCTACCCTTCATTCTGTCCCTGCGAAACCCTACATTTCAGCATGATAATGCACGACAGCATGTTGCATGTCCTGTACAGGCCTTTCTGGTTACAGAAAATGTTGGACTCCTGTCTTGGCCAGCACATTCTCCAGATCTCTCACCTATTGAAAACATCTGGTCAATGGTGGCTGAGCAACTGGCTCGTCACAATACACCAGTCACTACTCTTGATGAACTGTGGTATTGTGTTGAAGCTGCATGGGCAGCTGTACCTGTACATGCCATCCAAACTGTGTTTGACTCAATGCCCAGGCATATCAAGGCCTTTATTATGGCCAGAGGTGGTTGTTCTGCGTACTGATTTCCCGGGATCTATGTACCCAAATTGCATGAAAATGTAATCACATGTCAGTTTTAGTATAATATATTTGTCCAATGAATACCTGTTTGTCATCTGCATTTCTTCTTGGTGTAGCAATTTTAATGGCCAGTAGTGTACTTTCAGTTCTGACAATACCTCCTCACTAAGAAAGAAATAAGAGGATCCAACTATTAAGAAGTCTTCAGTCCACTGTTATACCTGTGCCAATGTTTCATAAGCATTTATTTTGTTCACTGGACAATGGTGTGGAACTGAATTGAAAAATTGTAAGAAGTTACAAGACATAGATGCTCGTTTATAGCCTTCTGTACCTAGTGAGCAATCAGAGCAACCAATTTTTACCTATCTGGTACTTTCAGAATTGGTGTTAGTTCTTACAGTGGAGCTTATCTTCCCTTTTATTTCTCTTGAAAAAAAAAAGTCATATGTGAACACAGAAGACATTTCATAGTCTGGGATGTATGAGCCCTGGAGCTGATCAGTGAGGCAGTCCCAGAGCAGTGGATGACCTGCCTTGTAAGCTGATGGGTTCAGCAGCTTTGAGGACCGATGACAAACCATTGCCATAAGCAAGACCAGTGGCTAGGAGGATTGGTTGGGTAATGCCTATCTGATCTTCTTATTGACAGAGCAGGTCACTAATACTCATACAGGGGTTGCTTCATGCAAGATGTCTCAACACTATTGGCTCCAGAAGATGGCATGGTGATACCAGGGAACAAAGCAGTGTTTAGCAGTATAGACTATGTGCCTAGAGCAAGATAAGACTATGTATGCCTCATCACTGTCAGGCACTGAGTGGTTCTGAGAGGAGAAAAAATGTAGGGAGGCATAGCAGGAGGGAAGATTTTCTGGCAATTGGGAGGGACTCAGTGGAATCAGTGAACTCATCCTGGCACAGGTGAGGGGGAAGAAATGGAGGTTGCTGTAAGACATAGGTCAGTGGAGTTCAAGCCCAAGAGGACTGAAGAATGTACTCTACTTCAGTAATTCAAAGAAACTGGTATTTGGGATGGGAGGAGAAATGGCACCAGCAATAATTAAAGTCAGATGTATTATCTTTGGCATTGGCCACAGTTTGGCAGTTGTCATTCATTCATAGGGACAACTGGATGGTGATAATGCTTACAGGAAAGGCTATGCAAAAGTTGCTGGAGAGTTGTAATATCACATGACCGCTTTCACAGGTGGCCTTGCATTTGGTAGGGTATGTCTGTAAGGACTAGAATAGTATATGCTGTGTGGGTGCATAGATAAGGCCTTGCTCATGGTTTTCACACAGGGACATGACTCATGTGGCAAGGGTTTGGATATAGAGCAAAATAAGGTTGGAGCAAAATATTTCATAACTTTGGTGGGTGGTGGAGGTGGTGGAGTACCACTCTGTGAGAGATGGGAAAGGCTGTAGGAAGTAGGTTCTTCTATTCTGGGCATGGGAACAAGCAGCTGAATTAACATCTCACTATACATAGTCCAGTACACTCATATACTCCTAAAAAACTGCTGTTTCAGATACAATTAGTGTCTTTTTTTTTCATTGTGAAGTCTGGTAATGTAACCAACCTCCTGTATTATTCGATTGTGTGATTTGATGAGTGCTTTGAATCTAATACAGGTATGTTCATTTTAATGGGTTACACTGTAAAAACCTTTGAAAATCATTTCACCTAATCTTTTCTGTGGCATTAGAATTCAATTGGGGCAACAATCCTGGAACATTTGAAAGCAGGTAAAGCATTTCTGATTTTGCTTTGTTACATTCAATTTCAGTTTCTCCCTTATTTGTGAGCGACTAGACACTAGATTTGGTGCCATTAACAACCTTTAAATGTGACCAGAATTTATTTGGGTTTTGTGTACGATCTTTCAACAAGATGCTTATACAGGAGTCATTGAATACTTCATACATTGCTGTTTTCACAGCCAAATGCATTTCTTTTACACCTATTATGCAGTAGTTTCTGTTTCTTCAGGAGTTTTTTTATGGTGACTTTAGACCATGGAGGGTCCTTCCCATCCTCAACTGTTTTACAGGGTTCATACCTATCCAGTGCATGGTCAACTATTGTTTTAAACTTGAGCCATATTTCCTCTACCAGCTCTTGCTCTGAGGTAAAAGTTTCAAGTTACTAATTGTGATCCAACACTACTGCTTGTTTAAGCTTGTTTATGTAATTTACTGAACATATAATTCCTTGTACTTGTTTTAGTTGCCCTTTTCACTTTGATAATCATTGTTGCTACAACTGCCTCATGGTCACTGATACCAGTTTTGATGTGGATATCATAAAAGAGGTCAGGTCTATGTATTGCTATTGTACCCCCTGAGATCCACTGTTATGCAATGCATTTGTATTTGTGTTTGTATACTGCAGGCTCCAACCTCTCCAGGCCACTGGCAATACCATCATCAAAGATGCAGTATAAACAGTACGGCCACAACTTAAGCACAATGTGTTTGTTGTCAGCCACATTTACTACAGCCACTACAGTAACACGTCATCATCTTCACCATTAGAAGTGTGAGACAAGCCACAGTTAGCACTTCCATCACAGGTACTGAATTGTCCTCCATAGATTACATGTCCAGCAACTGTCTTGGAATCATTCTTCTGTTTGGCAGCTATAAAAGCCACCACCAAGCCAACCAGAGCCAGTTCACACTGGGAGACATTCCAAGACAAGCACCAACCACCAACAGTTCTTCAGTCAGAGCTCCTATTACCCCAGTTCTTCACTCAGAATCATGTCTGAGTCTTTGATCCATTACTTGTCCATGTTCTCCACATCAGCCTCTGATGCCTCACCATTGAGCCATGTCCAAAGCCTTCACTACTTGTCTCATTAAAGTTTGTCCATGCCACACCTGAAATCCATCATCATTCAACCCACCATTTCTGCAGGATAACACCAGCCACATCTGTGGCCCATCTGTGGCCCATATTGGTCACAGCAGCCACCTACCTCCAAGCAGCTCTGAGGTTCTGTCTCACCAGGACCTCTCTCCTAGACTGTCCATGAGCCCTACCACTCTACATTGATACAGCCACATTGACATTGACTTCTCATTTGTCAGGACTCTTCCAGTGTTTTGTAAGTGACTATTGGTGAACTGGAACCAAGTACTCTGTATTCAAGTCTGAATGACTGTTTTGCTGTATTGAGTTATAAGGGCAAATAAAATTAATTTATTCTTGCTATGTGGAGCACATTAACTACCACTGCTCTCTCAGTCATCATGACACAAAAAGTTGCCATTTGATCTAGTATATTTCCACCATGAGTGGGGCTCTGGTTCATGTTTACTAGTTAGTTTTCAGAGAAGACATTTATTGAAGTTTCACAAGATCTCTTGTTATGCCCATAATAAATTATCGCAAATGATTGCTGCATGATTAAAAATCTCCTCAAATGATTGTAGTATGATTGGGGAACTCACTTACTAGCAAACTGAGGATTTCGCTAAAGTTTTCGGCTACATCATTAGGTGGGTCCAGTGGTTAATAGAAGAATCCAATTACAGTATTAAGCCTACCCATGATACTGAGGCTTACCCAAACAATCTCACATGCATCTTCAACTTCTGTCCCATTAGATTTGAGTTTCTTGTCTATGCTGATGAAATATCACCTCCATTTCCTGTTAGTCTTTCCTTTAAACATACTCTTAATTTTTCCTCAAAAATCTCACTGCTGTTAGCTTCAGGTTTTAATCAGCTCTCTGCACCTAGTATTATGTAAGCTTATCTCCTTTTTAGGAGCACTCAATTGATAAGACCAAGAAAAATTTGTTAGTGAAGCACTGTAGTATCCCAAAAATGAGTAATCCATTCATGACAGCAATGCTGGATTATTGTATAGACTAAATTGTGTGTTGCACAAAAAGTAGAAAAACTGACTAGTTTCTAATAAACTGCAGAAATTTACAGGTACACTACTCACAAACTGCCTGTTTAGACTATCTATAAAGAGCAACAGTTTGTATTTGAAGTTCTGTAAATAGTGTGTATAATTGCTATAGTTCACCACAATGTACCACTCATCTGTCTATCCAGAATATAATAAAATCTCTTATCCATCTAAGTATTTCAGTGGCATTACTTGACTGATGATGGTGTGCGAAGTCTAACCTGATGTCCATTCTGTTTCAGTAATTGACTTACCCATTAGCAATTTAACATTAATTTTAAAATTCTGATTCATCCCTGAAAAGATAAGGTGGATTTTATTATGCCATTTTACATGTAAGGAACCGTTTCATATAACTGCACAATTTTTTTATACCCAAGTGGCAGATGCACACATAAATCGAAGATCAAGTGTGAACTTATATAGCATGCTGGATGCACCACTATGGGTGATTGTAATCTCTTTGGTTCTTTGTCTAATGTTTGTTCACCAAGAAGTTTGTGAAGTTGTGCTCTGTAGATGTGGGTATATAGATATATAACTGTGAACAATAAAGGTGCTCACATCAGAAAGTGTGTGTTAGAGGAGCATGGAATATTGGTCCCCAAACCCATTTTTAAAATTTACTTTAAAACGTGTCATTGAGACAGCTGCTGGAAGTATTTTCTATCTATGTTCAGCCATTGTGCTACTGATAATTTGAGGAATTTTCTATGTAGACTATTGCGTTAATTGACAGCTATTGCAGGCTTACTTCAGTGAAATACATTTTCATGTGTTACTACTGATAAACCATACACCTTGTAGTTTATTCATGGACTTGGAAAAGACACTCAATGGCTACCTTATTAAATTTGTTAACAAAATATTTCAGTAGAAGTAATAGTAGTAGTAGTAGTAGTAGTAGTAGTAGCAGCAGCAGCAGCATTAGCAGTAACAGTAGCAATAGAAGTAATAGTAGTTTCATCCCTCTGACAGACCACTTTTACAAGGTAAGTCTTGGTATTACAATTGAAGAACATATATACAGGCATTTACATACTCATTTTACGGAAATGAGACAGGCTGTGGCCTTATTGTAGGAACCATACCAGTATTTGTCAGAAGTAATTTATGGAAATCATGGAAAACCTAAATCAGTGTTGTTGAATTAAGATTCAAGCCTCCCTCCTCTTGTATACAAGGCCAGTCTGTTTAAAAAAGTGCTACCTCATTCAGTTTATACCTAGTGTACAACATAGTTCAAAAAGAAGCTATTTAATAATGTAAAAGGCTGGTGCTACATTGAACATTCATTTCTCACTCCAACTACCACAGATGCTACACACACTATACACACCTTGTTTCATAATGTAACACTACACACACTCTCAGTTGAATTCAGTGCCATAGGAATGATGTATTGTTTACATTTTGTGTGCTTCAGCTTCATGTTTGTTAGCCTCAAAAACCAAATCAAAGTTTTTTCCACATGATTAACATTATTAAAAAAGTCATTGATGTACTGATGTATCAGGAACAGTATTAGTCCCAACATACTACCATGAGGAACTCTTGTATTGTGTATATTGGTTCTGTTAAAGTGTTTTACCAAAAGTTTAGACTTATTCGATGTATTTTTTATCCCTACTCTTTGTATCTATTCATTGTATTTTGCAGGTATGATTAGAAGCAGTTTTGGCCAGCTACACATATCTCCATCTGCTGAAGAGATACAGTGAAGTAGGCAGACAACAACTTTTTTAATTCCTTAAGCTCAAACACCAGTCAACTGAAAAATCCAAGTCAGTACTAAGTAAAATCAAAGAGTAAAGCAGATTGTCCATGCACTCATCATCACATAATAATGATGTGTTTCACTGTGCATTCACAGATGTTCTTCTGGCAACTCCAACACAGCCCCCACCCCCCTATCACCCCCCCATCCCCACCACCACCCCCAACCCCACGCCGGTAGAGCAGAGCTCTGGGAATGTAGAGAATTGATATTTCACCTGACATCCAGCTGTCATGTGTACTGAAGGTGTTGCTTGAACTTCTTCAGCCTCTGGTGCTGGCAACTCCCACACAGATATTAATTTTTCATAAATTATTCTATTCCTTCTTAGATTGATGACAGCAGAGAAATGGAGTGTTTATGTTCTAGTGTGAAATAACAAAGAAGCTGCAGATCAAAATTTAAACTGCAAAATGTACACACTAAGAAGAAACTGGCTGTAGTCCTGATGTGATGGACCATGTTGTGCTTAAGTGTCTGCGCACATGGCATGAATTCGTAGTTTGCTATGTGTGGTGTCACTCCCTGATTGTCATTGAGTGTAGGCAGAGAATCTTGTCCTACGATGCCTTTAATGCACTGCTTACCCGAGCAGATGCTTGATGAGTCAGTATCTACTTCAACTGCTGAATGAACCAAGAAATCCGCACCCAATATTGTATCTGACATATTGGCAATCACGAAAGTCCATGGTAAATGGTCTTGGAAACTGAGGTCTACATCTATGTGGCATTTTTCAAAATTCATTATTGAAGACTGGTTTGCTGCTGTGAGCTTTGATTGAGGTGGAGGAAGCTTCACATCACCGCTTCTAACAGGCAATGCACTGATGTCCGACCCTGAGTCAATTAGATAAGTTTTAATGTGTGTGCCAAAAAGTCGGTGGGAGAGTGAGAGTAAAGAAGAAAGGTTACTCACCAGCAGTTGCCTCAATGCTCTCACATTGCAGTAGTAAGCACTGGTGTTCAAACTCACAATCAGCAGTGCCTATCACTGGCTGCTGTCACCATTTGGGTGAGTGCAGGATGATGTGTACTGCATCAACGTATTTCTGCAGTGACAATGGTATCACCAGATACGTTCCTTATAAACATTACCATTTTCCTTGCCCTTTTTGTATGTGGCTGCTTTGCCTCTGAGCAGCCCCAATATATGTTGCCACAAGTCATCAATGTGATTTCGTATCTTGTCCAGTTTTTGAGTAATGTCTGCTTTCTGGTGTTGTCATATCGCTGCAGCTTCCTGAACATCTGTACTGCTGCATTCGAATGTCACAGACAATGTATGCCTACATCTAACAAGGCATAGACCTTGTTGGTTAGTGAGAGCAATGATGAAATATCACATGCATCGGAAAGAGCCACAGCTGTTCTAACTGCCTCTGACAACCATACGCACCATACATATTGCAGTGTCATTGACTAACCTTCACAGGTGCCACCAGAATTCCAAAGGTGACTTATCTCCTCTCTTTTCAGCATGTAGTGTTTGTTGGATACATTGTTCCACTGGCTAATGTAGCCACTCAAGCAGTAACTGTTTAAGATGTGTATACTTCTGCATGGTGGTGTGCTGATTGTTGCTTGTTTATTGTCTAGCGCAATAACAGTCATCGTAAATTTGGTATCTTTGTTTACAACACCATGGTGCTGGAAAGTGAGATCAAGCACTGCAAGCCATAATTCAGGTTTATCAGGAATAAACTATGGTGGACGTATCTTCATCTTGCTAGTGTTATCCTCTGAACGGCCATTCCTTGATGGAACAGAAAAGTTCAACACAGCATTTTCCTGGTCTTCAGTGTCATGTGATAAATCTTTGATGTGCTTCAACAAAGCATCACACCGATCTGTAGTACTCTGCTTGTCACATGGACGCACCAACTCTGCAGCAGATGATACCAAACGGTGCTGCATTTGCTCATCTACAATGGAATTCAATATATGTGTTACAACTTTAGGCAACTACAGTTTATCTCCATCTGCTAAAGAGATACAACAAAGTAGTCAGGTAATAACTTTTTCTTTCCTTAAGCTTGAACACCAGTCAACTGAAAAATCTAAGTCAATACAAAGAATACTTGTAAAAATCAAAATAAAGCAGATTGTCCATGCGCTCATTGCCACAGAATAATTTTGCGTTTCACTATCCATTCACAGATGTTCTTCTGGCAACTCCCACACAGTCATTAATCTCGCATAGATCCTGTGAAATCAGTACCCAGAACAACCACCTCTGGCCATAATAACGACCTTGATTTGCCTTGGCATTGAGTCAAACAGAGCTTGGATGGTGTGTACAGGTACAGCTGCCCATGCAGCTTCAACAAAATACCACAGTTCATCACAAGTAGTGACTGGTGTACTGTGACGAGCCAGTTGCTCAGCCACCATTGACCAGACATTTTCAATTGGTGAGAGATCTGGACAATGTGCTGACCAGGGCAGCAGTCGAACATTTTCTGTATCCAGAAAGGCCCGTACAGGACCTGAAATATGCGGTCGTGCATTATCCTGCTGAAATGTAGGGCTTTGCAGGGATCTACATTTACATCTACATCCATACTCCACAAGCCACCTGACGGTGTGTGGCAGAGGGTACCTTGAGTACCTCTATCGGTTCTCCCTTCTATTCCAGTCTCGTATTGTTCGTGGAAAGAAGGATTGTCGGTATGCCTCTGTGTGGGCTCTAATCTCGCTGATTTTATCCTCATGGTCTCTTCGTAAGATATACATAGGAGGGAGCAATATACTGCTTGACTCTTCGGTGAAGGTATGTTCTCAAAACTTCAACAAAAGCCCGTACCGAGCTACTGAGCATCTCTCGTGCAGAGTCTTCCACTGGAGTTTATCTTTCATCTCCGTAACACTTTTGCAATTACTAAATGATCCTGTAATGAAGCGCGCTGCTCTCCGTTGGATCTTCTCTGTCTCTTCTATCAACCCTATCTGGTACGGATCCCACTCCGGTGAGCAGTATTCAAGCAGTGGGCGAACAAGTGTACTGTAGCCTACTTCCTTTGTTTTCGGATTGCATTTCCTTAGGATTCTTCCAATGAATCTCAGTCTCACACCTGCTTTACTGACGATCAACTTTATATGATCATTCCATTTTAAATCACTCCTAATGCGTACTCCCAGATAATTTATGGAATTAAGTGCTTCCAGTTGCTGACCTGCTATATTGTAGCTAAATGATAAGGGATCATTCTTTCTATGTATTAACAGCACATTACACTTGTCTACATTGAGATTCAATTGCCATTCCCTGCACCATGCATCAATTCGCTGCAGATCCTCCTGCATTTAAGTACAATTTTCCATTGTTACAACCTCTCGATATACCACAGCATCATCTGCAAAAAGCCCCAGTGAACTTTTGATGTCATCCACAAGGTCATTTATGTATATTGTGAATAGCAATGGTCCTACGACACTCCCCTGCGGTACACATGAAATCACTCTTACTTCGGAAGACTTCCCTCCATTGAGAATGACATGGCTACATTCTGTTATCTAGGAACTCTTCAATCCAATCACACAATCAGTCTGATAGTCCATATGCTCTTACTTTGTTCATTAAACAACTGTGGGGAACTGTATCGAATGCCTTGCAGAAGTCAAGAAAAACGGCATCTACCTGGGAGCCCGTGTCTATGGACCTCTGAGTCTCGTGGAAGAATAGCACGAGCTGGGTTTCACACGATCGTCTCTTTTGAAACCCATGTTTATTCCTACAGAGTAGATATCTAGTCTCCAGAAAAGTCATTATACTTGAACATAATATGTGTTCCAAAATTCTACAACTGATCGACGTTAGAGATAAAGGTCTATAGTTCTGCACGTCTGTTCGACGTCCCTTCTTGAAAACGGAGATGACCTATGTACTTTTCCAACCATTTTTGTCGAATGAAGGGTAGAGCCATGGGTTGTAACACATCCGAAATGTAACGTCCACTGTTCAAAGTGCCGTCAATGCGAACAAGAGGTGACTGAGACATATAACCAATGGCACCCCATACCATCATGCAGGGTGATATGCCAGTATGGCGATGATGAATACACGCTTCCAATGTGCGTTCACCACAATGTCGCCAGACATGGATGCGACCATCATGATGCAGTAAACAGAACCTGGATTCATCTGAAAAGATGACATTTTGCCATTCATGCACCCAGGTTCATCATTGAGTATACCATCACAGGCGCTCCTGTCTGTGATGCAGCATCAAGGGTAACTACAGCCATGGTCTCCAAGCTGATCGTCCATGCTGCTGCAAACGTCATCGAACTGTTTGTGCAGAGGGTTGTTGTCTTGCAAATGTCCCCATCTGTTGACTCAGGGATCAAGATGTGGCTGCACGATCTGTTACAGCCATGCAGATAAGATACCTGTCATCTCGACTGCTAGTAGATTAGATTAATACTTGTTCCATAGATCATGAATACGACACTTCGTAATGATGTGGAATGTGTCAGGTTAATAAAAGATGTCTGTACAAGAAATTACATTACACAAAATATTGCATGACACTAATGATTAAGTTTTTTTTTTTTTTTTTTTTTTTTTTTTTTTTTACCTCGTTTATATCTAAAAATTCTGCCAATGAGTAGAAGGAGTTGTCATCTAGAAATTCTTTTAATTTATTTTTTAATGTTAGTTGGCTATCTGTCAGGCTTTTGATGCTGTTTGGTAGGTGCCCAAAGACTTTTGTGGCAGCATAATTTACCCCTTTCTGTGCCAAAGTCAGATTTAACCCTGCATAGTGAAGATCATCCTTTCTCCTGGTGTTATAGGTATGCACACTGCTATTACTTTTGAATTGGGTTGGATTATTATCAACAAATTTCATAAGGGAATATATATACTGTGAGGTTACTGTGAGGATCCCTAGATCCTTAAATAGATGTCTGCAGGATGACCGTGGTTGGGCTCCAGCAATTATTCTGATTACACGTTTTTGTGCAATGAATACTTTT